>NC_056735.1:997078785-997223785 GCF_019279795.1 Protopterus annectens | reverse complement strand
GTAAAATGTAGATCTTGCAGTGACATTTAAGTAATATTAGAATGGGTAGATATGACCTCCCAGTGGCTGACCATTGGTGTGAAGTCCCTCCTCTGTGTCAGTGACCAGCGAACCTCAGTCCTCACTACTAACACCAGTGGGGAACCTTCACAGTGAGAAAAATACACACAGTATTTTCAGATGCAACCCTCTGCACCAAGTACAATTAATCTTAAGAGCACAGGCAATACACATTCCAGTCCTGGGGCTGGGCTTTCTCTCCAGGCCCAAATAAGACTTCCAATTGACCACTATAGAGCTGAGTCCTTAGCCAGGTGTTCCAAGCCATGACTTCCACCACCCTTTCTATGAAATCAGTGCTTTCAGTGTCCCTGTCCAAAGTAGCTGTCACACACACTCTCTTTTGAGATTTGGATTTTCACATACACACCTGGGGAAGGCTGGCACAGCTTATCCACTCTGACACCTCCACCCAGACTATAAGGTACATGTACTGCCACAAAAACACCCAAAGCCAGCTACTTTAAGGCTTTTGCAAGGGTATCCGATCATATCTATTAAATTAATACTTGTTAAATGGTAGTGTTTGACCAAGCAGCAAGACTTTCAGGAACATGGAGCCAGAACGCCACTAAATAAATGCAACTACTCTCAAAGGTTAAATATTTTCCAAAAGACCAGCCACGATGAAAGGTTTAGCTATATTTAATAATAAGTAAAGAAAAAAACATGAAAATACTGAATATCTATTTACAACAAACACCAGAGTTTCACACACAGGAAATATAAAAACAACACCGATGGAAGGACTCAGACAGATACAGAAAAAAAAACATTTAGCTAATCTCACTATATTTTCCTAACTGACTGAAGAATTGCTGCTCCCTAGTTACTTACTAAAGCAAGGCAAGATGAAGGTGGAGATCCAAAAACAGAGTGCCCACCTCACATCTCTCATTAGCATTCAAATAAAATTTCAGTGCTGGCTACAGAATAACATCACATCTCATCACCTAACTCTGTGATTCTCACACTACCCCCTCACTAGAAACTGAGCCAGGATCTGGCACTGATGGGTCACAATACACACATAGAACTTTAGCTAAGGTTATTACAGTATCTGGAAACTGTAAAACAATTCCAACACTTCCACACTTCCTGCAGAAACTAACAAGCTATTGTCTGGCAGCATTCAGTGAGATAAAATCTTTATGGCCTAAACCAAATAATTTAACTTCAGGCTGTTCTTCTTAAGGTTAGCTGGGTTGAGCTTAACCCTTCCATTCCAGTATTCTCTGTTAAAATATTCACATTTCATCAGTTACAACGATACAGTCTGACATACATGTATATTTATTTTCTGTCCAGCAGGACCCACTGTTGATGCATTTTTAACACAAGCAGCTTTACAGATACATTTGTATACAACCACCTGCACAAACCAGCTTGATATTCAAATGATATATAATTATTTACAAAACTTCAATTAGCTATACTGGCATATGTTGCACATGCAATAACCTACTCTCCCTGGCACAGCTGGCACTACCTCACATCATTACAATTGTTAAATGTGATTTTTCTAGTTTCAAATATTCTATTCTAGAACAATAACTATAATATTATATATTACGTGTTATATTACTATTAATAACTATCTGTCTATATTGATCTAGACACATACACACACACAAGCATGCACATACACACATATATATAGGATTATAATGCCTTCCACACATTTAGAACAGCTGCTGTGCAGGAAGGGGAAAAGGTGGAGGTGCCTTAATCTACATCCAGAAGAGACTCACATCAAGGCTGGTAAAGCAGTATGATACACTAGAGCTTCTTCATGTCCAAATAACCATCAAAAAGGTCCCATACTACATATAAGCTATGTATAGAACTCACTTTATGACACAGGAAAGCCACAATGCCCATCTACAGGAACTAGAAACAGTATTAAACACAATATAACTTTCCTAGGTGATCTAAACTATCCTACTGTAGACTGGGAAACCAACATCATCACTCATGCACAAGCACAAAGAGATTCCTGAACTTTGCAATACAAATGCCCTAGAACAATTAGTCAGAGTACCCAATGGGGGAATAACATCCTGAATATTGTCCTTACTAATATGGGAGCATGTTGCACCGTCCCTTGCATGTCTTCATCACTTGTTTGGTCTGACCATAAAGCAGTCTCCTTCAAAATAAAATTGAAACCAGAGATCCCGTTCACCCAAGGTACCTTTAGAAATTTCTTTAAGACAAACGACCTACTCCTAAGTGATCATTGGCAAGCTTCAAATCCCCATCAAATCCAGTTGACTCCACTGAATATGCAAAAATGTACACCACAACAATATACCAGCATGTAAATAACATTAATGCACCTATACACTATAGTAACAATTAAGAGCAAACCCCAGGATTAACCCCACATGGTGGGACCGTAATATCAATAAACTTTATAATAAAAGGAAAATAATTTTGGCCAAAAAATGAAAAGAGTAATTCCCAAAATGTTAGAGCCTTTGTCACTGAAATAAACAAATGACTCAGGAGCTTAATAAAATCCACATTTTCTTAGTTGTGTCTGTAATCCTAAAAAGGTCACCAAAGCAATGGATGAAGGCAAAATGGTGCACACCACATACCTCAACCTGGCCAAAGCTTTGACACAATTCCTCACTCCGGCATAGTAGGAAAACTAAATAAACTGGGAATAAACCCTATATCACCCACTGGATTGCCAACTGGCTCACAGGTAGTATGCAGGAAGTCAAAATAGGGGAGCTTACCTCCACAAAGTGACCAGTCACCAGTGGAGTCTCCCATGTTTCTGTGGTTGGAACTCTCCTGTTTGGCACCTACTTTTCTGAAGTAAAAGCCAATATCAAAGGGCTCTGACTGACTAAGTTTGCATGTGACTGCAAGCTAGGAGCAATCATTGAATCCCCAGATGACTTGACCATTCTGCAGGAAGGTTTGTCCGAAATAAATAACTGGTGCCAAAATCAAGGACTGAAACTAAATGTCAAAACATGCATTATTTTATCTTTTGGGAAGTCATCTACTCCATAGAAGTATCACATTAACAATATGCCCCTAAGTGCTGACCTAGGTGTTTGGGACTTGTGAACTTATGTGGTCAATGGCCTAACTTTTGACCAACATGTGTCCATTGTTGTAAGAAAGTTCTTCTATATTGCACAACCTATACACCAAAGGATTGTGTCTATATCTAGGAATGCCACTATCTCCCTTTACTCACCCCTCATGTGCCCGTCATTGAATATAATACCTCCTTTGGCTTGTATATGTCCAGACACATGAAACAACTGGAATGCCCACAGAGATACCTTACTAAAAGGATGCAAGGCCTAAACAACATGCCCTACATGGACCAACTCAAAACCCTTTCACTATACTCTGTATACTACAGACTGCTAAAAGGTTAACTGTGTCTGCCATACAAGGCATTCTCTGACCCAGTACAGATGGCTTTATTGCACATCAGCAAGTCAAATGGCATCAGAAATACTCAGTCTAGAGATCTAAACCTCTTCTGCAACATGAACAGAATGGTTTGAAGGGACAAGTATATCTTACAGAGGATAACCCTGCTCTGGAGCAGAGTCCCCATCTACATAAATTAAAAATCATCTCTGTCCATATTCAACAGCAACTTGGATTTATGGATGGGAAACAGAAAATTTACCCTAGGACTGTCCCCTGTACAATTAATAGACAGAGACTGCTCCTAAATGCTTTATCCCATGTATGGTTCTCCTCAAATTATCTATGGTATGATCCCAGTTATTCTCAGTAGGGGTGATATGTAATCATCGACCATGGAATGGGTAAGACCAGTCTCTAACCAACTGGGACAGGTTAGTTCAGGCACAAAAAGGAAAAATGGTTACACTTAAAATGGCCCACAATGGCAGCTAGCCCCTATGAACCTTTGTAAAACTATACCTACATTATGTGTTATAAGAGACCAAAACCCAAAAATATTAAATAATTCATATTAAGTCAAATATAAAAAAAAGAGGGCAACTATTATAAAAACTCCATTTTAAATATGCTAAAGTAAAGAAGTGCAAATGGGATAGGTTAATTCAAACACAAAAAGGGAAATTGGCTATGCTTAAAATGGCCCACAATGGCAGCTAGCCCTTATGAACCCCTGTAAAACTATAACCACATTATGTGTTATAAGAGAAGACCAAAACCCAACAATGTTAAATAAAACTTATTAAGTCAAATATAAAAAAGGGCAACTGTTTATCAAACAAACTCCAGTTTAAATATGCTAAAGTAAAGGGTCTATATTACATCAATGAACGTTTAGAGATCGAACATTTAAATGTTCGAAAATGTAATAAAAACAAAAAAATGAAACAAAAATAAAGAAAAGGGTTTTAGCAGGGAGGCAAGCCCCCCTGCACCCCCTGCTACTAAAATATACCAACTCCGAGATCGCACATCAGTGCACTTCAGGGTAAAAATGGGAAAGTTCCCCTTCACTACACTGTAGCGTGATCTTGGAGTTGGTATATTTAAGTAGGGGTGTGTGGGTGGTGCAGGGGGGCTTACACCCTTTGTTTTTTGTTTTGATTACTTAGTTTTTTATTTATTTTTTTTTTATTTTTAAAGATTTTCGAACACTAAGTGTTCGATCTATAAATGTCGACCTTTACAGATTCGAACATTTACATTTTCGTTGATCTAATATAGACCTAAAGTAAACAACTGCAGATTGCTGGGCAGTTAGGTAATACTAAAACAAAATCTTACTTAACAATACCATAGTGACAAGTAAATGTCTACTTTGGCATATGTTTGAGTGTGTAGCACCATTAGGTTGTGATTAGTGGAGCAATCCAATGGACAGTTATTCAAACTGCCACAGAGTTTTTTCTGACAATACAGCAGTAGGGTGTTAGGCCTTTCTGTCAGCTGACCCTCACTAGCAGCCCCATCGCAAGTGCTAGTCGCTAGCACCACAGCAAACATTTTTGTTTCTACATTAGTAGGCATACTTCTAGTGCTCTTTTAAGTGACAAAAGTTATTCAACTTTAGAAGACAATGTTTTCTTTGTTCTTTATTATTCAGGGTCTAAATGCTAGGTAACGATTCATGTCTGAAGCCATAAATAGTCTCTGAACATAAACAGCTGACTGCCAGATCCTTTGCAAGTATTCACACTTGGAAATGAGACACTGAGGGAGGATTTCTACTTAGAGCCACATGCATTCACCTCATATTTAAAATTGGAATTTCATATACTTAGGCATTTATTACTTGGCTTTTGTACAAACCAATGAAATAAAAAAAGAATGTTTAAATGTGGTTATGTATTTTTCCAACAGAAAAAAATACTTTTGTTTTAACATGTTTGTTTTCTAATAGCTGATACAGACAGTAAGGTTGCTGTGTAGAAAATGGAGCAACAAATGTTCATAAAAAAAACTTTTTTACTGTTGGTATATCATAAAATCTGATGTATTTATGACCTCTTGTAACAGCATGCTCGATGAGAAGAGCAGTCAGCTGTCTCCTTGGTAAATGTTGGCCTCAAATGAACTTTTCTGCAGATAACCTAATAAAATCTTTTCATAGTTTTTCACATATGAAAATGCTTAAGGGAGGTAGCAAGTTCAAAACTTACAGCTTTAATTTTTGCCAGTGAAATTCAGCTGTCAATGAATGGGCTTTGGAGATGTTTTTGGCAAAATTACTTGAAGGCCACAGAGCATGATGATTTACGGTTGCTAGGAACATTCCTAGAAAGCATTTATTCTTCTCAGCAACCTTGCGTAACCATATTGAACTGCTAAAAAAGCCTTATTTTGGTTTTGGCTTACATGTAGCCTCCTTTAGATATGTTTACTTTCATTGAAGCATACTTGACTCTTTCAGTAAGAAGGCCTTCTGTCTGCTGTTATTTGCACACAGACATGACTTCATTATTAATACATATCACACTCTGATCTTCCTGGAAGTCTTGGGGGGGAGGGGGGTACTCATTATCCACAATTTACTACATACTTGAGGTACATATTTTTTGCTGGGGCTTGTAGTACTAGTTGAAAAAGAGGTATCAGAAAGTAACAGAAATGTATATGTTTATTACATCTAATCAGAATACTTCATCAACTGCATGCAGTATCCCATTACTACTTCTAGGTAAGCAGTTTAGTCAGTGTGCTGCAATATGTCTCCCTAGGCCCAGAATGTCTGCCAAAGCATCACATGGAGAGTGACATTCTAAGTATTATTCCTGCCCCCCCCCCCCCACCAAGTTTACCAAAGAAGTAGTCACTACATGAGCAGTATTAGTTTATTGTTATTATTCTGACATGTAAGTGTATTAATAGTAAAAAGACATTACTAAGATCCCTAGTATTGCAAAAGCTGATATAACTTGATAAGATACTAACAAATAGTTCCATGTCTGGACTCATGAGGCTATATGACAGTTTATCTCAGCAGGTTAAAGTTATGAGCTGCTAGCAATGTTGCTGAAAAAATACATTTTATCTTTGTTTGTTTTCCTTGGTTTAACTGAAAAAAATACGTGGTCCATCTATTCTACCTGGCTAAGAAACTGCAATTAATAATTGCATGGAAATATAATATGTTACCTATGATGCTAAGAAGAGCAAAAAGCTGTATGTTCTATCACTGCATCAGCTGCTTGAGTTCTTGTTCCAATACTGACACCATGATGCAACAAATGAGAGGATCTTACTCTCTTGTCACTGTTTGAATGAGACATTAAACACTGGTTCCACCTGCCTGAGATGATGGAATCTCTGATAGGTGCAAAAGGTACATTAGAACTTACAGTAAAGAGTAAGGATAGTATCTAAAAGGGGTCCCATACAACACCTATAACCTTGACCATTCTTTATATAGTAATGCAGAAAAATGGACCTACTAAAGGTCCGTAGCAAGATCAAGCATCCAAACTTTCCCTAACTACCATAACATTTAAGGAAAGTATTTTCAGTTTATCTTCCTTCAGGACATCAGCTTCCAGAAATTGTGCATTGTACAATAACAGCATGTAAAATGACATCTCCACTATATCACAATACACAAAAGAACATTAATTATACTGATGTTAGATCTCAGCCAACTGTTCCCATCAGATATCACACATCTGCTGTGCACATAGAGGCCAAAATCCCTCAAAATATGTATTTTAAAATCCCTGAAAACCTTTAGAATGAAACTGACAACACAAATTCTGGAAAAGTACATTACCTTGCTTGTTTGCATGTACGCTTGGAATTGTCACTGACAAATAAACTTACTAAATGATAAAACTCAGATAAAGTCAGCAATGTAGCACTAAATTCTTCTTTCTATCAGCTGAATGTTAAGCTCTGACATGCAGTCCTTGGAAATATTTTCACTTCCCACATTAATTTCTGGATTCTTTGATAAATCATCCTAGAATGCAATACTTTATGTGGTTGCTGCAACAGGGACAGGGAGATCCCATACTTCTGGACTATAAATAAACCATGCTTTAGTTAAAGTAGTATATCTGGATTTGCTTTTGAGGTTGTACTGTACTCACCAATATGGGGGGTGGGGGGTGGTAAAGGAACTGTAAAATGCCAAGACCCAAAAATAATTGTTGCAAAAAAGCAGCATCTGACAGAGAAATAATAAGTGGATGAACTGTGCCTCTGCCCCTGTCTGATACATCCAAACATGCAGCATTCCATGAGATTAAATTTATCCTGTTGCACCAAAAAGGCCTCAGACAATAATAAGACCGCCTTCCTGGGAAAATGGCAAAATGAGTAGTATTCACACATAAACACAAGCAGTAAATAAAGTTTTTATCAGGAACACATTTTAGCATAGCACAAAGTTTTCCCCCTGTCACCCCACTTCGGAAAGTCAGTGTCCCGTTTCATCATAGTCATGGCCAAAATACCAGACAGCAAAACTAGGACACGAACTGAGGAATGTAAAATTTTATATGAAGCAAGGGAACAAAATGAAACTTTTGGGGAATTAACCCTTTTAATTTCCAATCCAAAAACATCACAGAGATGCCTCAGTTCCCTAAGAATAAATCCACCTCCCTCTTTGGATCCTGCAACGTGGTCAGACCATTCATGTACCATAATCCTCTTGGAAAGAACAGAACAGGTCACATACTGACTTGGATCTGGGCATATTAATATACTGAAGGTCAGGATCTATATACAAGACAGCAACCAAATAAAACCATGCATACCAAAGGGGCATTGTACTGAATGGCAGATCTAATGAATGATGAATACAGTGGAATAATGACTTCCTTGGATCTAGATACCATATCTTTATTATAAGTTGTGCACCATATAATGATTTCCTTACTACTCTAGACATGTGATGGTCAAGGGCTAGATTACTGTCTATATGTGTCCCCAAGTCCCTGAGTACTGGGTCACCACTTAGGGGTGTGTTGTCAATATGACAGTTACCAGGGGTGGATGACTTCCTGAGGGATAGTATTATACACTTCTTGGCATTTATGTTTAGTCCATGGCTCTGACACTAGTTGTTTGTCAGTGTCAGCCCTTCCTGGAGAACACTTGTGTCAGTGTGGCATTCAATGACATCTCCTCATTTGCAGTCATCTGAAAATTTGGTCAGCCAGAGGCCATTGACATCAGAGAAGTAAATGTCAGAAAGGATCAGTCCCAGAACCAACCCTGGAGGGACTCCACTTGTGACTGGCCTTTTTGTAGAGGTAGACTCCCCAAGTCTGACATCCTGACTCCAGCTGGCTATCCACTGGGTGACAAAAAGGTTTGTACTTAACCTCTTGAGTTTATCAACAATGCCTGAGTGGGATATTATGTCAAATGCCTTGGCTAGGTCAAGGTAGGTAGTGTGAACCATTTTGCCCTCATCTGTTGCTTTGGAGACCTTCTCAAAGAAGTCCACCATGTTGAGTAGGCATGACTTGTCCTTGATGAAACCAAATTGGGTTGCATCCAGCTTCTGGAGGTTTACTATGTCATTACTGATAATTTCCATCATAATTCTTTCTATGGCTTTGCATATGAGACTAGTGAGACTTATGCGTCTGTTGTTTCCAGCGTCTGCAGATGGCCCACCTTTGTGCAGATGGATGGCTGTTGCTGTTCTCGATTCATAAGGCATGAAGCCTGTTCGGAGGCTACAGTTAAATAACAATTCCAGAAGGCCTGATAGGTCATGCTTCATGCTATTTAGAAGATGTCCTGGGATATTGTCTGGGCCCACTGATGCAATGTTCTTGGCTTTAGAGAGAGCATTAAGGACCTGTTCCCTAGCGATAGCAGGGGGAGCTATATTTGATGGTATTTCTGTAGGGAAGGTTAAGGGGGAGAGAGTTGGAGCTGAACATGTTGGCCAGTAGGTTTGGTATATCATCTGTCTCAGTATAGGTGGCTCCATTTACAGTGAACTCTGCATACAATTGTGTACTGCTTTTCAGGTTGCAGACATAGCTAAAGAATGCCTTGTGGTTGTCCATTGCTGGGAGGCCAAATTTACCTCAAATGTGGCTTTGGTAGACTTTATTTGTCCTCTGAGTTGTTTGTTTAGTTTGATGAGAGTGCTTTTATCCTGCTGGATGCTGCACCTCCTAATTTTTGCCATGATCTTCTTTCTGTTATACAACCTGTTGATACTGTGACTCCACCAGGGTGGCTTGTTTTTTGAGTTAGTTCTATACTTCTTCCTGGCAGGTAGAGCTGCCTCTAAGCAGCTATTAACATGCTTGTATAGGGTTTCTGTGAACAGTTCTGCATAGGCAGCAGTGTTCTCAGGGTTATGGGGGATTGAAATGTTGATAGGTTATCACTAGAAGGAATTTAGTCTTAGAGTATTCCCTGAATATTCCAGGGTTGGCTGGGGTTCCAGGTTTTATTTTTACTTCAGAGGAGACCATTTTGTCATCTGATCTTAACAGAGAATATATTACACTAGGGGGTGTGCAGCACTCTCTCATATTATTGAGGACCAGATCCACCCCTGGTTGGTGTATTGACAATCTGTTCCAGGGAGTTTGTGTTTACAAAATCCAGGAATCTCTGTGCCTCTACATTTGGTGTCATATAGAATTCACAGTTAATTCTAAACATAACAGTTATTTTATTACTGTTTTTTTTTTTCATTTGTATCTGTTTTCATGTTTTTATGTCTTTAAGATGACTAATATTCATTTAATTGGTTCAGTTGATTGGATTGTTATATCGTCCAGTTTGGTGGGTATATAAGGTGGTGTTTTTTATGATGAAGTTTATTCTGATGAAGTCTCTTCAAATAGAAAGCATTATTAAAGTAGTTTTTTCACTGAAAGTGTGGTATTCTGCTTCCTGTTGATCCTAGTTCTGCATGTTTGGTGGTTCTTTTGTGGTGGTTACTTTTTACTGCTTTATCCCTTGGTCTTTTTCTTTTATTGGTTTTGGTTAAGTTCCTGTGGATGGCTGGTGTGAACGAGGATCCATTGATAGAAGTAACAGTTCATTCAACTCCTGGTACAGGGGATAGTAATTTACTTTCTCTACTTATTCAGTCTATGAAAGGAATGCAGAAGACTTTGGATGCCTTAATTATTTCAGACCAATTTAAAGGTACCTCTGTGCATATACCTTCTACTAGTTCTGAAGAAGAAGCTAGTGATGACACAGTAATTGAGAATGTTACAGAAATTAATTTTCAAAGTCTACTAATTACTGCTTTAATGACATTTATGCAGTTTTGAACTGTGACTTTGACCCTTTTAGTCATACTGAATGCAGTTCTAATTTACTTTCCCAGTGTGGGAGAGAAAAAGAAATTGAAAATGAAGCTAAAAGTCTTGGGAATCTTAGAAAAATCCCTGAGAAAATTCAGGGCCCTAGTTGTAGAGACTAAGTATTTTGAGAAGTGTATACAGCTAGGGGTGGTGCCAAAAGGTTTACGGTTCTTCAGATGTCCCAATGGAGTGTTAGAAGTTTTGTGCCTGCTTATCACCCAGAACAAACAACAGATCACTGAAGTTTGTGATGAAATCCTTAAAACAGAGGACTCCTTTCATAAATTATTATCTAAAATGCCTGCTCTGAAGAAAGGTTATTCTGCTATGCTAACTTATATCGAGGGGTCTGAGAAGCTACTCTTTCAATGGAAAATCAAAAAGTTGCAAAGAGATGTTACTGCTTACAATACTAACTGTGCATTCTCTCACTTTTTGGAGGTTAAGGATGGATGGAGACCCTTTAATTTGAGTAAAACTGTTGTTGGTCATCACAGTTACTGTGGAGCCAATCGGGAAACCCCAGCATTCAACCGAGGTGATTTAAGAGAAGCCCAGGTGCCAGACACTTCCGTTAATTCTGTTGGCATTTCTACACATGCTGTAAGCAGGGCTGTCATAACTGAACAAATGGATGGTGTCCGTGAAGCTTCTATGTTACAGCCTGAAAGCTCAAGTTTGCATTCTGAAGAGAATATTTCAACTAGCATCCCTTTAGAAGTGGGGGTGGTGAGAAATTCGAAGAAAGGAGGGGAGAATTTATTATGCAAACCTTCAGTGAGATGGAAGAAGAATGTGAACTGCCAACAGTAAATGCTGTAAGTTTCAGTAACTTCAGTAACTCTGGTAAAATTTACAATTTGATTGTGTGTTAAGTCCTGAACATTTGTTTGTTCTAAGTTTAGGATTTAACTTTATTCCATCTAAGAGGATGAACTGGAGTGGGACATTGTTGGACTTAAAAATGTTTTGTAAGAAACTGAATTTAAGTTATGTTTTTTCTGACATTGATGTTAAACAATCAACTTACTGTTACTCCTAATTTAATTAATACTATTCGGGTTTTTGAAAATTGTTGTGAAGAAGAAATTAGGAGATTAAGTAATTCTAGACCTAAAGCTGCTTACTTTAATCTTCCTAGCGCACAATGACTAGCTTTGAAAGAGCTTCAGGATTTTAACCATTTAAAGTTCATGAAGGCTGACAAGGCTGGGGGGGGTTGGTCATTATGGAACAAGTGAAATATGTTGCTGTCATTGAACAAATGTTACATAATGAATCTGAATATTTGTCTGTTAGTTTTTCTTTTGTCCATACTAGTTTTCAAAAAATGTGGGCTCAGTTGTATGAGCTTTTTGTTGATGGCAGTGTTAGCTCAGAGATTTATGAATTTATGGTTGTGGATGAACCTATGCTGGGGACCCTTTTTGGGATCCCCAAAATTCATAAAGGCCTTACAAACCCACCTTTTAGACCCATGGTGTCATCTCCTCGTTCGGTCACAGAAGGAATTTCCTTAGTTATTGATCATGTGATGAATCCTTTGGTACAGAAAATGGAATTTTTTTATTAAAGATTTATGGGATATTTTGAATAAGTTCAGAAACTTTAACACAAGTTATCACTTTGATTCTGATAAGAATTTGAAGTTCACTGTGGACATTAACTCACTTTTTACTAGTATCCCACATGAAACTGGAGTTGATTATGTCAGACAATATTTGAGATTTTTTGCTAAGTTTACTGATGACAATATTTATGTTTGTTGTATGGTTTTAGAACTGCTGCTTGATAATATTTTTTTCTTGTTTAATCAAAACATATATAAGCAACTGATGGGAGTAGCTATGGGGTCAGCCGCTGCTCCTGCTTATGCAAATGTTGTCCTTGGTTGGTGGGAACGTGTTGTTTTGAAGCCCCTTCTGCCTTCATTTAAAGTAGCTTTTTATGCTAGATACTTTGATGATTGTTTTTTGTTCTAGAGGGGGACCTTGATCAGGTTCAGGAATTTAATGATACTATTGATCACAATTCTGAGTTTTTGAAGTTCAGTTTAGGAGATGGTCTCAAAGTTAATTTTTTGGACCTCACTATCACTTGGGATTTATCCAACTGTAGGTTTAGTAGTGAGGTTTATAGGAAAGAAACTTTTGTTAATAGTTACCCACATTATTCAAGCAATCATCCCAGATTCATGAAGAATAACATTCCAAAAGGGCAATTTATATGTGCATCACAGATGTCATCTGATTATGTTATTTTTGAAAAGGAAATTATTATCACCAACATGTTTTTAGACAGAGGGTATAATATGGGTTTGTTGAATAACTAGCTGAAGAGGTCCAAAGATGCAGATATATAGATTTTCCACCCTTTTATCTTATGGATTTACATGTAAATCTAAAGATGTTATTAACAATAGGTATGATACATCTTGTTGCCTGAACATGTCTGTGGCTAGAAATAGTATAGTTTCTATTATTAGAAAGAACTGGAAAATTTTGAAAGGGAACCTCCAATTTAATTAAAGTAATAGGTGATAGGCCTAGATTTGTTTATAAAAACACATTGTTTAAAAACGATGTTTGCAAACTGATGTTTCTTGCAATATATCTTTTTTTCTAGTGCAGGAGACAAGGGGATGTACAAATGTGGCTCTTGTAACACCTCCAGGTATATTTTGGAGGGTCCGTATGTTGAGTTATCACATTTGGACAAGACTTTCGCCATAAATAGAGTTTATATTTGTAGGACACAAGGGATAGCGTACATTGCTGTATGCTCATTTTGTTTTAATTTCTATATTGGCATGTCTGCAAGATGTTTAAGCAAAAGAATTAAGGAACATGTCTATTGTATAAAGACAACAAACCCTAATAATGCGTTGTTTAAGTATACCCTCAAGTGCCCTGAGTATAAAAACATTTTATTTTCTATCTTAGAAAAAGTACCCAAGAATATTAGTGGAGGTTGTTTTAAGAACAGGGTTGAACAGAGGGAAACTATATGGCAACTAAGATTAAGGGCTGACAAACAGCCTGGGATGAATGACACTATTAATGTTAAATGTTTTTTTTTTAAAAAAATAGGAGATTAAGAGTACAGAAGAATGTAAATTTATGAAATATAAAATATGAATTATAGAATAAGGGATATATTAGTGATGCACTTTTTAAGGGTGTCATTGTGTATTTTATTACTGTTTTTTCATTTGTATCTGTTTTCATGTTTTTATGTCTTTAAGATGACTGACATTAATTTAATTGGTTCAATTGATTGGATCGTTATGTCAACCAATTTGGTGGGAATATAAGGTGGTGTTTTTTATGATGAAGTTTATTCTGATGAAGTATCTTTGAGATGAAAGCATTATTAAAATAGTTTTTTTTCACTGAAAGTGTGGTATTTTGCTTCTTGTTGATCCGAGTTCTGCCTGTTTGGTGGTTCTTTTGTGGTGGTTATTTTTTACTGCTTCATCCCTTGAACTTTTTGTTTTATTGCCTCTACGGAGGTATTAACATGCTTGTATAGGGTTTCTGTGAACAGTTCTGTATAGGCAGCAGTGTTCTCAGGGTTATGGGAGATTGAAATTTTGCCAGGTTATCACTTAATAAAAGGAAGTTAGTCTTAGAGTAGTTACTGAATATTCCAGGGTTGGCTGGAGTTCCAGGTTTTATTTTTATTTCAGAGGAGACCATTTTGCCATTTGATCTTAACAGAGAAGATATTACACTCGGGGGGGGGGTGCAGCATTTTCCCATATTATTGAGGACCACAGCCACCCCTGGTTGGTGTACTGACAATCTGTTCCAGGGTGTTTGTGTTTACAAAATCCAGGAATCTATGTGCCTGTACATTTGGTGTCATATAGGATTCACAGTTAATAGTGGAGTAATTAAAGTTGCCGGTGAATATGGTATTGTGTTGGATGGTGAGTGCTTCCAATAAGTTTAAATACATGGCATGGGTTTCCTGGGTCATACAGGGGGACCTATAGCTTGCAAATAAGTGGCACTGGATTTTGCCTATGATGATTTGAACATGGAGATGCTCAAATGCATTGTCCTGTTTGACCAGCCTTGAGGTATATTTATTTTTGATCTAAATTGAGACACTTCCACTTATAATTCCTGTCTGTGTAGTAGCTGGTCTAAATGTGTGGAAGGCATTATACCCTTGCACTGTTGGTGTGCTCTCTGCAGCTTTAAACCATGTCTCAGTGACCACACAGACATCAGCATTCTCTAGGGTAAACACAGCCACTAAGAAGTAGAGTTTATTGTTTAGACTCCTACAGCTGAGCAGTAATACCTTTAAATTTTCTTGGTTGTGATTTGTAATGTCATAGGTACTTCCAGTTTGGCATTGCTTAAAAATGGCACTATGGGAGAAGACAATGTTTTAGCTAATATTCAAAACCCTAGAGGGGAGAGGTGCAGACCATCCCTGGCAAAGCAGCATGGTTTGTTGACCATCTCCTTCCATGCTGACAAATATTGCACTCCCTTAGAGTGACACCAGAAACTAAGCCAATTATTAAAGTCAATCATTTTTTGCTCATATTGTAGCATCATCCTTGGAGAAGGTAAAATGCTGTTCAATGCTAGACTCATACCAGCCTGGGACACATATAGTACACACCTATGAACCTATAAAATCTTGACGAGTAGATGGGTAATAGGAAATTCACCCTGGGGAGCACTTCAACTACCTTGCTCGATAGGGGCACAGGGAACTAACATCTGGCAGCAAGATGCCTGGGAATATTCTTGGACTAGGCTTATATAGGCTCCAGGGCCATTAGCCTAGTATACCCCTATGAACCTATATTCCAAAGCTCCATGATATCTCTCATCATATAGTCTATGGAGGTATGTCTCAGGTCATTTACAAAAATGAAAAATGCCACTGGATGGAGAACCACAGATAAAACGCAGCTTTATTTGGATTTGCATTTTATCTGTGGTTCTCCGTGCAGTGGCGTTTTTCATTTTTGGAGTTGGTTTTGGTTTTTGCCTGTCAGGTCATTTACACCCACATGGACTATGATCCAGTCATACTGGTACTTGTGCTCCAGTGACCTGATTACATGTGTGGTGATGTTTTTCTTGCATATGGTGTTGCCCTACATAGGAAGCCAAGTTTTTTGTGATTTTTTTTTAATTGCTTGTTGTATGTAATACTCATATTTCATATGATCATCTACGATTACACCTAGTAGCTTAGTATGTCCTACCAGATCTAATTTGGAAGTTTTGGTGGAAGTTAAACAGTTACTTAGGAGTAAACATAATTAATTAATTAACTTTTATTAGGATTTATAAATAATTGAGGGTTACTAACCAAGTTTCAAGGGAGGAAAATGGCTCCTGAGTGAGGCTGTGAAGTTAACACACATTTTGGGCAGAGCAGATGAGAGTGGAATTATGTACATATTGGACTATAGAAGTATATTTAGTTGGAGTGTGAAGGTCATTTAATAAATTGTTAAATAGTAAGGAACCAAGTCCTGATCCTTCAGGGACACCTGCAGAAACAGGTAAAAGGATGAAAAGTCATTCTGCAATTTCACTACTTGTTCTCTAGTACAAAGATAACTATGAAACCAGTTGAGTGATGACTCAGCAAGACCTAAGGAAGAGAGTTTTTGTAACAGTTTTTGATGAGAGACAGTATTTGTTGCCTTTTATAGGCCATGGCAAGTATGGATTCCAAGTTGCCTGCATTTCTATTGAGGATAACAACTTTAGCTAAGAAGGGCAGTAATAGCACTGTGATTGGGGTGAAAGTTGTGTTGAGTTGGGGAGAGAAACCTTTTTTCAGTGAGATATTTGAGAAGTTGTGACTGAATGCATCCCTCCAGGATAATGGATAGATAACATGCAATCAAAATGGGTCTATAGTTTGAAAAATCAGTGGATTTCCCACCTTTGTATGGGGGTAAGATGAATGTTTTTTTCTTCCAGAGGACAGGGACATTGTTTTCTTTGATAGATTTGTAAATTGTCATGGGCAATAGCAGCTGGTTTTAATTTAAATAGATGCTTTTTGATGGTATAAGTGGGGACTGATTGGAAGGAAAAGATATTCTGCTGACTGCCTTTGTATGGCAGAACTAACAGGGTAATAGTGGCTGGTTATTAATTAAAGAAGCTACTGTTTGTATGAAACTGGAGTTGAATTGACTGGCAAGGCTATCATTTTGATATGGTATGGCTGATGTAGGTTGAATAGTTTGTATACGTTTAAGAGATTATGTATTGTAGCCTTGCTGATGTGTACCTTCAAGAGTAGTGTAATAGCTTTTCTTATCCAGTTTACTAAAACATTTAGTGTGGTTGGTTGCTAAGATATCTAAAGTTTTATAGTTTTTTTGGATCTTATTCTGCATCTAAGCCTTCATGAGTTGCTTCATATTCCTGATTAGCCATGCAGAGGATCAGAGTTAAGTGTTTTTGTTCTGAGAGATGCACATTTATTAAGAATATTTAGAAAAGATTTGCTAAATTCAGAGACAGCTTCATCTAATGGGAGAGTTTAAAGTATATTCCAATTACAAAGATTTAAGACAAAGATAAAAGTTTATTTCTGGAATGTGGAAAGATTACATAGTTGATTATAATGGCATAGTTTATGGACATAATTTTAGTATATCACTGCAAAGGTATGGAGATGATTACTTAGATTTGGAAAGGAAATGAGAATCCAACCAAAATTAGATTCCCTGTTGCCACTGTTGTTATACTCAGAAATGTAATAAGTTGAGTGATGCTATATAGGTGTGTTGTGTTACTGGGGTTGTCAGTGTTCACAGGCAGCCAATCAATGCTTAAGATGACCAGTATAACTATTGACTTTAACATGTTAAGAGAAGCCCAATAAATGATATCTGCAGCAGTAGTGATGTTATTGCCTGAGGGTATATATACTTTCACGATGCACATGCTGATACATTATTTTTATTTCTCCTCCCTTTGCATGTCATTCTTAGTTGCCTATTCCTCACTGCCCAACCTCCATGCCAGGTCCACAGTGTGTCTATTACCCCCTAGGCTTACTCTAGAATTGCTGGACCCAGTCATGAATCCTAAGGGCTTTCCAGGAGCTCAGATGTTTTTCCTTCTCTCTGAGGTTATTTTTCTTTTACATGCCCTACCAACTTGTCCAAGGCCAACTCCCATCTATGGAACACTCCTTCCCCTTAGGTAGAGTCATGGATGAGTGCCCTCCAACCCAGGATCAGATGGCCCATTGCTTCCTGCCCCTCACTCAGTTGCAGTTAATCAAACCTGGGTAAGCTAGTTTATTCCTCTATGCTGTTGAAGCTACCTATAATCTTATGGTTATTGAGTTTCAGGAGGGAAATATGAATTTATGCATTACAGAAATGAAGGGGTTTGTAGGGAAAAGAGAAAGTTCTAGAGCTAAAGTTAAATGTGATGGAACAATGGCCACTAAGTGAAGGATAATGTAGAAAGATGAATGTAATGTTACTATGATTGCTGATAATATGGGAGATAATGAGTAAATAATTACCAGATTTAAAATTAGGTCTCACGGGCTTTGTAATGAGCTGGGCAAGGTGGCTGTTTGTGAAATAGTCTTGTATATTTGTATATAAAATCACCAAGAATGATGATGCACTTAAAAATATTTTGAATTTTGGAATATTTGATCTAGGAGGTTTTGGAATTTAACCTGGTTCCAAGGAGTGTTTGATAATCCATTGCAAGTATATGATTGTTTAACTTTTGGATTGTATGCTGACTGAAAGCTGTTTTGAGTATTTTTCAATTGCTAATTTCTTTTGGGCTTTGAGTGAGACTTTTAAGTTCTATTTTACTAAATGTTGAGTACCTCAACAAACCCATGATGAGCATTCAAAATGTAATAGTAGCCAGAGAAGTGATGGCTCAAGTTGGGTACATCTTCTTTGACCAAGGACTTTGTGATTCCTATAACAATACCTGGGTTGTGTTTGGAGAGAAAGGCTTCAAGTTTCTGAACTAATTTAGCACAGTGCTTATATCTAGGATTGCTAATTTAATAGTATTTTGTTTGGTTTGATTTGTTAGATTGAATGTTTTTTGGGTGTCTTCATTCCAGAAGTATATACATAAGTGTGGTTAATTTAATGGTAAAAGTAAGGAATTTGGTTTTAAGTACATAGTTGGTGTTTCTAGGATTGTGCTGTTGATATGGTAAATGAACCACTGGGGATAGAGGTAGTGTCAATTATGGTATATGATAACTTGGGACTGTATCATTGACATCTATCATTTTGTTTGTTGGGTCTTTCAGAAAAATTATGAATGAGGATTTACTAGTGCAGATGTGTCTAAAAAGGTATAGTTTACTGAAGCAACGATGGGGTTGGTTATTTCCAGAATGAAAAATAACATGAGGAGATGTTTGGTTAACTGGTGCATTGCTTACACTATTTTGGCTGACTTGTGTATTCATGGGCAGAGGCGAAGAAATATCTAACAAGCAACTTTGCTAGGTAGGCAAATACATCTATTTAGATTAGTAAATATTACTCTAACTTATGTGGTTTATGTATCAATAGGTAGAGTTCAAGAGGAGGGTTTAACAAGAAATTTTGTAGGTTGGGCAAGTACTTCTGTTTAGTGAGGGGTGGGTGACAGACATCTTTTGGATTTCTGGTACAGGCTTGGGATGTTTTAGTAAGAGACTGAGTGAGTTTCAGTTGTCAGAGATATTTATTTTGTGTTTAATAAAATCCTGTTTACAGTACACAGTAATAGGGCTGCAAAATATTATTTTGGTTTTGTTTCTTTAAGGGGAGGGCTTAGCTTGAATTGGAGTGGTCACAGATGCATAAAAGCATGGGGAGTGGGGTGTCTGGAGAGTAGGGTGGGAGGATAAGCAAAATGGACCACACCTCCCATGGTGGTGGGAGTCGATCTGTCTTTGTGTGAACTCACCAGATCAACCATGACACAACTAGAGAATATCATACTACAACTCTGCAAAACCAAGTTAAGTTGACAATACTGCATCTCTAACATTTGCAGGATAACACCAAATTCAGAAGAAGTAGTCTACCAGTAGCACAGTTACAGACATGGTAGATCTTCCTGCATCTGGTACTGTGTTGAGGTCACTCAATGAATTTTCGATCTGGGTTGTTCTATCCCTACCTCATCCACAGTAAACTATTTCTGCAATGCCAAGATGCCAGTGTCTGCAATGCCAAGATGCCAGTGATAACTGCATGCATGCATACATGCATACTTATTTATAAATTAACCAAGTACAACCCATTATTAGTAAGTGACTCTTGAATGAGTTAGGTAGTTTGGAGGTTTTGCCTAGATGAATGAATTTCTGGTATAAAACAACAAGTAGTTCCAGAGGAAAGTAAGGACATCAAATCTATATCTACAATATATATATATATATATATATATATATATATATATATATATATATATGTGTGTGTGTGTGTGTGTGTATATATATATATATATATATATATATATATATATATATATATATATATATATATATATATATATATATATATGGGTCTACTTGATATGGCCCAAATTTCAAAATGTTGACTTTCATATGGCTGAAACCATATGATCGACATTTGAAATCTCAACCATACAAGTAAAACACAAACTTACCTTAATGCTGCTTTGCCCCCCTGCACACCCCCCACACCCCCCATAACTTAAATACACCAACTCCGAGATTGCACTACAGTGCTGAAGTGGAAATCTTTCCATTCTGCACTGTAGCGTGATGCCAGTTTCCCATGGTTGACATTTCAAATGTCGATAATATGGTCTCGGCCATATGAATGTCAACATTTTGAAATGTCAACCATTAGAAGGGGACCCATATATATATATATATATATATATATATATATATGAGCAGTGTGACATGAATGAAAACATTTTTTTTTTATCTTTATGGAAAAACAACCTATTAGTGTTTTTGCTCACTGAGACCACTTGAAGATACAGATACATAAATATTTCCAAGCCAAAATACTCTTCACACCTTAGACTCACAAACAAAAAAATATTGCAGTACATTTAACTTCAAAAGGATGGGGTATGCAAAAAATGTTGAATCTAATAACATCAACTAAAAAAAGCTTTTAGGCTGAAAAACTGACATTTCTTTAGTAGAAAAAAATATGGGTACTTAAAAATGGCACATCTACCGCTTCAAAGTCAAACAAATAAGTGAGAAAAAAAGCAATGGAATATGTGCAGTTCCAAACACTTATCTCTCCATTAGCCTTGGCTGTAAACAGAAGCATTCTGCAAAGCATTATTAAATAAACCAAAATAATGTTTAAGTAGTGTATTATTTTAATGTTTACTTTTTAATATTGTACACAAGGTCCCCAATGCATTGCCTTAAGTATACACTGTCTTGCCAATATAGTAACAATGACAAAAAGTAAAGATTACAATAAACATATATCCTGTCACACAGTCACAATAACCATGGTTAGACATATGTTCAGAATAACAGTACATGGTTAGACATATGTTCAGAATAACAGTATGTAACTGCATCATTCTCTACTACAATAAGTAAAAATTACCGTCATCACATTTAAATGTGCCATACCTATTGATGACTAAACTGTCTATGCAGCCTGATCACTTAAAACTTTTAAATATTTCTTCTCCTGTAAAAACATTTTTTCTCATCACCTACAACCACAACTAGTAAAGAATTTGATAAGTTTTTTGAAAAAGAACATTTAAAAAATACTTACTCTTTATAAGGCTTGGTTTACTGGAGCCTCTCTTAGATGTGCAGTTAACTGTTTGATGTCTATTATCCCACCGTACCTTTAATCTACAACAGGTTCATTATATGGTACCATTTTATGATATCTTTATACTATATAATGAGATTTGTTCTGATGCTGTTCCATACACTTCTTTCTTTTTTTTTTATCTTGACTGAAATTTGAAGTTATTTGGAACTGTGCCTTGAAAACCTAATAGGAGATAATTTTCCTAAATGGTTAGCAGTTATCAGTGCAAAGTATTGCTTTCGCAAGTTTATTCCTACTATTGTCTGTGTTTACTATTTTGGTTGCTTCCTCCTTTTTTTCTTCTTTAGTCTACATATCTGTTTGCGCATTTCTTTCCCTTTTCTGTGTCTCTCTCTAGACTAGCTCATATTGTCTCATGTTCTCTGTGGCTAACAAAGGCTTTACCTTCTTCTGTACCTATGACAAATGCACCTTATTGGCTCTTTACCCCTTTCATTTCCATTGAATTCCAACTCTTTTTGTGAAAGTAGTAAACTGAAAATTTAACTACTAAACAGCCATTATTTAAGAGAGTAAAATGTCTAATGCACACAGGAGCCTGGAACGTATTTTTGAGCACTTTTGTTCTTTTATTATCCAAACCAAGAACTTCTTCAGAATTAAACAGAAGTCAAGCACCTTCTTTTTTAAAAAAGAGGGTTGTGACCCCACATGACCACCAGGAACCAATCAGAAATGTTAACCAATAATTGACTCATCATTCCTAAAAAAAACATTCTATTAAAATGTAACAAGATTAAAATGACCATAAAAGCCTTAACCTAGTACATAAATGTATAAAAAAATTGAATATTGAGCTACCATTCTTTAAAATATCAAAGCCTTTGTAGTAGTAAAAAACATTTAATGTCTATGAACTTATTTAACCTACGCTACGTTCCTTGTCTGCCCGTAGCCTTATTTGCCACTGTGCCTCTTGGCACTCAAGTAATGTATTAACTCTCTAAACTGTGTACAGTACAAAAAATGATTTTTTTAAATTGATACAAAGTAATGAATGTTTTGCCAGAGAATTGCTGGTGTCCCTGTTTTTTATCACTGTAACATGTTCATATATTCTCGTTGATAATCCACTGACTGTCTTTCCCACATAATAGCTTGTACATGACTCACAAGTTGCTAAATAAGCAACTCATTGTGAGTTGTAATTGTACCTATTTTTGGCCCAGATTGTTTTTTAATGCTTTTAAATGAACATTTAAAGTGTTGATAATAAATCTGCAGCAGTTGCACCTACCACATTTAAAAGTACCTGGGCAACTCCCTGAGTTCACAAGTGTGGGAACATTTTTCTCTAAAATAGTTTTGATTTCGTTACTTCTTTTATAAGTAAAAACAGGGACCTCTCCAACAACTTTCATTAGTTCTTGGTTACCCAGAATAATTTTCCAGTTTTCCTTCAATGTACTTCTAATGAGACTCACTTCAAAATTAATGGGGCATGGAAATGCCCTGCCGAGGCAGCTAGTGGAAGATTTAGCTAAGTCAGTTCTGTTGCAACAACTTCTTTTGTTTCTTCTTGACATTTAAGTAAAATAGGCTTTGATTTATTTTTCTCAAAAGGTAGACTTCACTAATAATCTCAGATAACAAACCAACATAAGAAATAACTGCTTTAATGCTCAGCCTCTAACAAATATACACAATCAGCCAAAATAGTGGTCTAAAAAATTGATTTTCTTTCCAAAATCATTTAAAGTCAATTTTAGAAAAGTGGTGCTATCATTCACATATTGAAATAACTGTTGAAATTCTTCATTTGTACCACACCATATAGTAATCAAGTCATCAGTAAATCTTTTATAAAACATAACTTTCCTAAAAAGGTGGTGGGGTTTAAGATAAAGACAAGGACTCCCCTGACCCCCACCTCTACTCCCATTTTCTGTTTGAGATATTTTCCTTGGTAAAAAAAAAATTACTATCCAAAACAATCTCAAGAGATATACAAATGGTACTGACTAAATTCTTCTTAAAATTGGCAAACTTTGTTAAATAATGTCTAACAAAGTCAATTCCCACTTCTTGATTGATGCTGGGATACAGCAAAACAGCATCCAAAGAGGCCAAAAAGTACCCCTTATTCTTTTCTTCTATGCTACTAAGCAATTCTAAAAGGTGCCTTAAGTCCCTTAAACAGAAATCCGAGCTTTGTACCACATGATTCAAAATATGCTCCAAGTAAACAGAAACTATCTCAGTGTTATAGAAATCTGCAGCCACAACTGGTCAGAATGGTGGATTGATCCTGTTTTTGTGGATCTTCAAGAACCCGATTATTTTGGCCATTTTTGGTTGGTTGACTTTTAGAAAAGTGTACAATTTATGGTCAATATCACCCTGACATAATAAGTCGAACATGGTGTCAGTGTCAGAGAACGTCTTTCGAATTATGTCTGTAGTTGTCACCTCATAACAAATCTGATCACTCAATAAATTGTTCATGGCCAGGTTGTAATTATTTACTTATTTTGTTAAGTGTTTGTGTATTTTATGCAAGCACGTATATCCTATATCCTACTTACCTGCACCATTCAGTGCCTGAACTGCTAAGCAAACTCAGGATACCTGGACCATAGTGAGGACTTTTTCCCTGTGTGTCACTGGTGAGGCTGTCTCACCAAGATATTTAGTAGTATTATTATTATTAAGAGCTTTGGTTTTCTTAAGATCATTACCTGTGCATTGTACAAATTTTGACACCCTCTAGTCTTCTTAACTGGATGTGGTATCTCCAACTTGGTGATAGAACCATTCTCACAGTATGACCATTTCCTCATTGGACTACAGTTACAATATGTCAGCCCCCCCTGGTCTTGAAGTGAGGGAGTTCCATTCCACTAGTCACATTATCACCGACATTCATTTCATCTACTCTTCTTAAAGAAATTTCCTTCCTGACAATAAAGCTGCCTCTCTTGATCCTCTACTTACTGACTACAGTGAGTTCTTATATTTGGCTGTTGATAAGCTAGCCCCTAGTCATACATGCCTGATTTGGTTGAAGGACCATGAGCCATGGTTTGACATAGAGCTTTGCTCTCTTCAACAGAAAAGACAAAGCTCAGAATATTGCTGGTTACAGGTATGTACACAGAGTGACACCACTTGCAATGGAGAAGCATTATGTGATGTTCCAATCAAAAATCAC
Organism: Protopterus annectens; assembly: GCF_019279795.1. Classification (NCBI taxonomy): domain Eukaryota; kingdom Metazoa; phylum Chordata; order Ceratodontiformes; family Protopteridae; genus Protopterus; species Protopterus annectens. The sequence goes on along the minus strand of NC_056735.1, from coordinate 997,198,986 downwards.
TTGTAAGAAGACATCCTACCTATCCAGAGAGCTCTCGGGAGCAGTAAACTGACAAGCCATGCTCTTCTGAGTGCTAGAGAGGAAGTATAGCCCATCTTCCCTTGCCACTAATTGAACCTCATCATCTCACCACTGTGACATGGCTGCTTAGTTTTTTTTTCTGACAAGATTGCCTTTATCAGATCTGCTTTCCCACATTCAGACTCCATCATTTTTATACTGTCATAATTAGGTTTGCTCTACCTCTTGGCTTGTGTTTGTTGTTCATAATTACAATGATCTCTTAACTGCGATCTCAGGTAGGCACTCTACAACATGATGTTTGGAGGCATGTCCCTCAAGGCCTGTTCAGACCAGCCGATAGATGCTGGGTCCAAACATTCATCAGATATCGGTATCTTCTTTGAGGACTGAAGTCTTTCCATTGACTTTCAGAAATGTCCTTGTCACTCCTGTCCTCAAGAAACCATTATTTGATTTTAATGATCTTAACAGTTTATGCCATATATCCAACCTTCCTTTCCTTGGAAAGGTTATTGAGAAAACTGTCTACACATAATTTGAACATAGTCTCATAGCTAATGGGCTCATGGACTCTTCCAAGTCTGAATTTAGTTTTTGCTTTAGAACTAACACTGCTGTTAGCTGAGTTGTTAATAATCTCAGAAACCAGTGTTGTTGTTCTGGTTTTGGTACTGTTGGATCTCTCTGCAGTACTTGACATAATTGAATTTGGCATTCTGATTGAGCTGTTGTGAACATATTGTAGTATATCCTCCATGGTCTTTGAGTGGATTATTTTCTGTCACCCTCACTGTAGCCACAGTGAGAGCTCTGGCAAGAATTCCACTGCTCCTTTTGCTCCAGGAGTGTGGTACGCTATAAGGATTGACACTGGTTCCTTGACATTTCACGGGGTTTATGCTTGCACTAGAAGATCTGGTTAGAAGAAAGGTCTGAAACATCACTGCTGTGCCGATGAGACCAGGTTTTGCCTCTCCTCATAAAACACTATAATAAATGTATATTCCCTCTCTAATCCAAAGGAGGAAGTAGATCTCAGAGCTGGGTGCCGCTCAAACTAAAATTTTATTTTATGCAATGTTAAGCACTTTCATCCACTAGTCACTGGATTTCATCAGAAGCATCATAGCACCCGCAATTTGCCCAGTACTGACTCCTTTTGCAATTAATATGCAGTTACATGTACCTGTAACATATAGAAGTACAACTGTAAATTCATATTTATAAGTCCCGTTGCTCCTACTACTATTGGAGCTGTCTGGGTATCTTTCTGCCACATTGCCCTCATTTCTGCCTGACAATCCTAGTATTTTATAACTTTGTGTCTCTAATATTTGCACAATCTCCAGTGCAACAGTCTTGCCATGTTGTTATGCCTTTCTGTATACAGTCCTTCTACCATTAGTATATCACAACCAGTAACAAGGTATGCAACCATTTCCAGTTCTGTTTTACAAAACCAACATTTGCCTGTTTCCCCCTCATGATCAATGGACTTTGTAAACCAACTTATGCAAGAAAGGTTGGATGTGGACTATGAGGAATACTACATGTCCAGGGTTTGATACATCAGGTATTACGGTATTACTAAAAATGAAGAGATTACAATATTAGATATAATGAGGGAGGTGGTAGGCAGAGTATTAGTGTGTGACATAAGAAAGAGGCAGAAGGTTTTAGAATAGTAATAGTAGTGAGTGCGTACATAGATGAAAGTGTAAAAAATGTTTGAGAAAATTCAAAGTTATGTGATAACAACTATGTCTGTTATGATGATGGGAGGCTTTAATTGTAATTTAAAAAGGAGAAAGGAAAATATCACCAGATGTAAAAATGATGAGAGAGGTAGGAAATAATGGTAGGTTCAAAACAGATGGAGGGGTGAGAATGTACTAAGAGGGTGTAATTTAAACCAGAGATTAGTTATGTCTTGTTTACAGAAGACATGAAAGAAATAACAAATGAAATTAGAGAAGCAATGCTTGCAGACCATAGGGCTGTATTGGCAATAAAGGGAGAGTGAAAACATAATAAAAGAAGGAAAAGTGTTCAAAAGACTGACCTGAAACATTGCAGGAATGGAATGTCTTAAATATGGCAATTTTGGGAACACATGACGATGAAGCCATTTTGTTGCAGTCTGACAAAGTGGTAGATGGTATATAAAGAAAAGTTTAACTAGATATACTTAAAATGAGAGACAGTGAGCAATATTACAGGGGTAAGAATGACATATAAAAAGTAAAAAGAAATTTGTGAACGAATAGTAGAGGAAGGATCTGGGGAAAGTCTTGAAGAAGAAAATAATTTATGTAATTCAAAAAACTGGAAATAATGACATTTACAAAACAGTATTATTTGAAAGGAGGAAAGGAAGTTTCCCCATTTTAGGTAACAACTTGAGATATCATAAGAGAAAAAAATGACTGTAGTAAAAGATGAAAAAGAACAGTTAAAATATAAACAAGAAGAAATTATGGATATAGTAGAAAGGTATACACAGAGAAAAAAATGTAAGATGGGTTGTACAGAAAGTAAAGAAGATTAAAAAGAAGGTAGTGAAAGAAATGGAAAAAAACTGACAGTAAAGAGTTACACGATGCTACAAAGGAAGGTAAAGAAGAATCTGTACCAGGTCCAGATGGATTAGGGTATAGTTTATATAAAAAAACTGATAATGAAAAGGATGTTTTTCTAGCAATACTGAATGAATGATCGGAGGAAGATGTAAAATAGGAAGAGATTTGTAAAGGGCTTTTAAGAATTATACAGGAAAGAAGGAAAGAGAAGAAATAAAATAATGGGAACTAATGATGTTGAGAAATTCTAACTATAAAATATTTATGTACTTATTCCAAAAAGAACGATGGATGTTATGAAAGAACAATGCATAAAGAGGGATACAGTTTAAAAGGGAAAAGAATAAATGAAATTATAATGACAGTTAAAGAAGTGGCTGAGTATATAGATAAAGGGGAAGGAGAAGAAACAGTATGTACTGGGGCAAAGGCAAATGACAGTATTGATCATGGGATTTTTTTCAAACAAGAAATATCTTTGTTGAATTATCACTTATGACATAAGCAGTCATACATTCACATAAACGAAAACAAACCATACTGACATATTTTTTGTTGCAAATATCATACTTCACATATAATCTTCTGTACAGAACATTACATAATTCATTCAAGTCCCACCTTCCCTTAAACCTCACTCCTCCTTATTTTTTTCTATGCAATTTGCTCCTACCCTTTCAAAAGATACCACTTCCAATTCTTTTATCTCTGTTACCATATTCACTACTTCTAGTACAGTTGGTTTAGATTTTGATTTCCACTTTCTAGTAATTGCTTTTTTGGCAACCACCAGGATTAAACTCAACAAGGCCTTACTATGTCTAGGCAATTCTGATTCTGTATAACAGTTTGTTTCCTCAGATACAACAAGTTGTTCGCCTAGTATTTCTAAAAGAATAGCCTGCAGGGAACTTTTAAAGTTGCCAGCTCATCACACTCCCAAAAATATATTCCCAATTGCCTCTTTCTTCCCATTACACTTCCAACATTTGCAATCTGCCTGAGGAAAATTCTTTGGAGTCTGCTTGGGGTATAAAATACCTATACAAACATTTCTAAGTAAATATCCTAAATCTTCCAGACTTTGTTTTCTATTTGGGAGCCATACATAATTCCTCCAATTATTTCTTTTGTGAATTGCTTTTCCAAACTCTCTTCCCAATCCTTTCTAACCTCCTCTGATTGATTCCTATGGTTAACATGCAATATTTTACATGCCCTACTAATTATCCCTTTTGTATCAGCAGGTTCTATTCTAAATTCTACTAAAAACTCTACCGGTGCTGGTCTTTCACTTAGGAGCCCCCTAGTCCTTTGAATTTGCCTAGAATCTGCTTTCCCTATCAAGGACTGATATCAACCTCCAGCCTGCATCCCATATGTATTCTTGTCTTCTTCCCACTCTATTACCTTTCCTCTCTCTATTTGCTCCCAATGTCTTGGTTCCTTTGCCAAATTTCTCCCATAAATTCCAGCTGCATCTTGTCTGTTCTGTATATCCCTAATTGCAATAATTCCTATCGGCAGACTCTTCTTTCTCCATTCCCATGTTGGCTTAGTTCTTAGGATACTTTCTGCTACTTTATGAATATAATATTCTGTCTGGTTATTTTCCTTAATGATCTATATCTAAAATCCCAGTCTCTCCTTGTTTCTAGAGCTACCCCCCCCCCATTTCATCATCCTCCCTTTCCACTTTGAATTATAGCCTTCTGCTTGTGTTATGTACAGAAACTTTAAATATGTAGCTCTGAAATACTTTTAAAAATCAGGTAATCCCAAACCACATTGTTTTATTGGAATGATTAACTTATACTTATCCCACTTGATTTCCCTCTTCCCTTCCCGGATAAAATCCTTCAGATTTTCATTAATTGCTATCCAGTGCTTCTCCTCTGGCTGATGAAAATATGCCTAACCTGTGTATAAAACTAAAGTGACTAGAAGCATTTTCACTGCTTGCATCTTGGTATCCATATCCATAAAACGGAGCTTCCAATTTCTCAGTTTTTGTATTTTTTGTTTAGTCTCTTCCTTCTCCTTAGCTGCCATAACAGAATCATTTTTAACACATACTCCTATGTACTTCATTTTATCATGTCCCCCATAAACATGGGTATTGCTGAACCAATAAATGTATGGGTACATAGTTTACAGCTATTTTTAATTTGTCTCCAGAAAATACTTAAAACTGTCTCATAATATTCCACAACACAGAAATATACTTTGTGATTTTATCAGGTACAAAATAATACCATCTGCAAATAAAGTCATCCTTTTCCTGATTACCATACCAATTATCTCCTTGAAATTCTGAGTCCCTTATTTTCTTTGACAATGGTTCTAAATATAACGTAAACAACAAAGGGGAAAAAGGACACCCCTGCCAGATTCCCCTGTTGAAACAGAACTCATCAGAGAGAACCCCCCCCCCCCCACACACTTTAATTTTTGCTTCCAATCCCTCATACAGCCTCCTAATTAACCTTATTATTTGGTCAGGGAATGCAAACATTGCTCTACTCATAAAATCCCAGCTTACTCTGTTGAATGCTTTCTCTGCATCAAGACCCATTAACAACAGTAGTATTTTTTTACATTCTGCTTCCATCTGGATCTTCACTGTTCTAATGTCAAATGTTTGCCTCCCCTCCACAAAACTACATTGATCCATATCTATCAATTTTGGCATCACCTTTGTCATTCTTTTAGCCAGTATAGACATAAACATATTATAATCATGGTTTTGAATCAAAATGGGCCTGTATGAAGCTGTATCTGATGGGTCTTAAACATTAGGTATTACAGCCATCACATAATTCTTCCAGGATGTTGGTACTTCTCCTCTTAAAATACTATTAAACAAAACCGTCCAGATCTTTATCAGTTTCTTCCCTCGTAGCTTTCAAACTTCCACAGGAATACCATCTATTCCTGGAGACTTTCTCGTAGATTGATTATATATCACCATTTGTATCTCATCTCCTCTTATCCTAACTGTTAATACCTGATCCTCATCTATCTCTAACCTTTGCATATTTAATTCGTCCATAAACATTTTAATTTGTACCTTTTCTCGATTTCCACATTTTACTGCTTTATAAAGATTTTCATAAAATTTCTGAAATATTTCTAATACCTCTACAGGCTCTTTGGTTATCTTCCTTGTTATAGGCTCCCTAAGCTTGGCAATAACCCTTTCTACTTTCTGTTGCTTGAGTCATTGTGCTAAAAGTTTTTGTGCTCTGGAGTTATCAGAAATAATTGCTTGACATCAATCTTTCTAAACTCATGCATATTATCTAGGTGTTCCTTTGTTTTCTCTTTAGCACTCTGCTGTTGTGCCTCTTTTTGTTCTGTGTGATTCCCCTTTATTCTGCAATATTTTAACCTTTGTCAGTCTGTCTAAATATTTTTTGTTACTTCTTAACCATATCTCTTTTTCTTTTATTCCTACCCTTTTTTCCACCTTCATTTTATCTCATTTCCTAGAAAGATTTTCTGAAGAAATGTCTATCTTTCCTAATAACTCCCACTAGCTTTACTTTCTCTGTTTGACAGGCAGGTGAGGAAGTGCCAGTGTCTCATTTTAATTTCATAATACTGCATTTTCGTTTTAGCTGTTATTAGCACATGATCTGAAATAGTTATTTGGATGTGTATCAGAACTTTCAATTAATCGCACATGTTCTTGTGAAATATAATTTCTGTCTAGCCTAGCCCAGTTTTTGTACCTTGGGAATAATATGTAAATTCTTTCAGTGCTCCTACTACTGAATTCACATCTTCCATACCAAATATTTTCAGAAATTTCTTCAAAAATCTACCATGTTTTATTACATTTTCCCTTCTAGGCACCCCACTCCATTTACACCCTCACTGTTGCAAATCAAAGTCCAGTCCCCATCTATACATAATATTTCCTGCTGAAAGCCGATTAATTCTCCCATAATTTTCTTAGGCTCCACTGTAACAGTTTTAGGTGGAATATAAATGCATGCAGTGTAATCCTTCTCCCTTGCCAGTAGCCCCTTAGCACTATATATCTGCCATTATTATCTTTTTTCCCTCTTCTATCAGTATCGGAGCTCCTCTGGCAGCTAAAATAAGCACTCCCCCTTTCCTTTGTCCCAGACATTCCACCGAATAACCATCCTGAAATCCATTCTTTAGCAAATTCATCTGCTCAGTTCTTTCCAAATGTGTCTCCTCTAGCATAGTTATTTGCACTCCCCATTTCTTAATATAGTTCACTACTCTTTCTTTTTTGAATATACCTGATTTGCACTCTGAATTTCTTAATATTTATTTATTTATTGACATTTGTTGACCGGGAAAGTTCATTTGGTCAGAAGCCCATTTTCAGTGGAGGCCTGTAGATAAAAGCTCCAGTTACAGATCAACATTTTTGCAACAGGATAATACTGACAATAATAAAACAGTGTACAAAAAAGATTTATATACAATTTTTATACAATTTTCTACTGATTAGTAATACACAGAGTAGAAAGTTTATACAGGTTAGGAGGTAGTTGTACACATACAGTATTTTAATGGCATTCATTGTATGGATGGAAGAAGACAGCAGATACGTTCATAATAATCAGTTCATTTATGCACTTTAATGCATGGGAAGCTTAGGATTTAGCCTGATTGGAAAGTCAATGAAGTTCAGTGGATTTACAAATTGTTTCTTGAAATCGAGAAGAGTAGTGCTGGTCAGCAGAATCTTAGAATTTGTTGACAGTGATCTATAGTTCTGAGCATAAGGACAGAGCTGATTGTTGTTAAGAAAGTGGCTTTTTAGGGTGAATTTAAAGGTTTTTATGGAATCAAGTTGTGTAATAGAGGGCGTAGGGCATGCTAGAGGGGGTAGGGCATTCCATACCTTTGCTATGGAGTGAGAGTACAAGCTTTGTCCAGCTCTCTTTTTGGGTTTGGATATGCTTAGAAGCTTCTTATTAGTACACTGAAGACTCTGGGAGGGGATGTAGGATTGTAGGACAGAATGAAGTGAGGGGCAATTTTCTGGGTTGTGTATTGGCTTATGAGCAAGAGTTAGTTGGGTGTAATGAAGGTAGTGGGGTGTAATAAAGCTAGTGGGGGAATTCAAACCATTTCAGTTCCTTAATGGCTTGACAGTGGAGTGTGGAATTTGGTAGACCAGAGGCAAATTTTGCAATTTTATAATAGCACGATTATAGTTTGTTACTTAGAGATGAGTGAAGGCTGGTAAAGATGGAGGAACCATAGAGGAGGTAAGGGAGTAGGAGGGTATTTGCCAGTTTTATTTATGTGGGTTTATCCATGTAGAGTTTATGTCTGTAGAGTTACCTAGTTTAAAATGTGCTTTTTAGGGTTTACTTCAGATAGTCAAATGGCCATAACATCGACAAACATATGGCCGAGACGAAAACATCATTTCTTCACAACATCAAACCCTAAATTCAAAAAAAAACTTTTTCTATTTTTTTTGCTGCAGCAGCAAAGGGGCTACACCCCTCTGCACCCCACACAGACCCTGCTACTTAAATATACCAACTCCGACATCGCACTTACATTGAAGTGAATGTAAATGTTTTCCCTATGGTGATCTCCATGGTTCGATGTTGTGAAGAAACCATGTTTTCGTCTCGGCCATATGCAGTTCGATGATCTGATGGGAACCCATTTTTTATTGTATTAAGAATATGTTGTTCAAAGGATAATTTTCCATCTATAGTAAATCCAAGTAATTTTGCTGTCTTCACTACGTCGATTTCAGTCTTGTTTTGGGAGTAAATTTTAAAGTCCTGTGGAGGTGGTTTAGATGAGAATAGTACTAGCTTAGATTTTTTTGGAATTTACTAGAAGTTGTGCTTTGTTTAGCCAAGTTTATATGGTTAGAAAACATTTTGTTTTATTTTTAGGTGATCTGGGAAGTTGCTGTTGAAGAATATGAAAGTAGAATCATCAGCATATTGGATGAGTGAACTTTGTAGGGAAACTGTATGGATGTTAAAAAGCAAAGGGCCAACAATGGACCCCTGGGGACTCCTATCTTATTAGCCAGATAGCTGCAACAGACAATCTAGATAGTATCCCTCTCTTCAAACAGTTCTGTTTCCACTTCAATCAGAAATAACAGGTCACAAGTTGTAGGATGTTGATAGTGATTTAATAGCAATTGTGTAAACAATTCCAGCTCAGTAAAAACAAGTAAATAAAATTAAGCACTTTTCGTCTTCTGAATACGAAGACTTCTTCAGATGAACTAAACTCTCCTACTACCCCATTATAAGTACCCTCCTACTAGATCACATGGTACATGTAACTCAGTTTGTACATGGTTTAAAATTCATTAAAAGTTGTAAACTAACAGACAGGTGTTATATGACATTTGCTAATAAGTTGGATTACTATACTTGCATACCCAAGAAAAGGTATATGTATACACATAAATACGAAACATTTTTAATCACTTATACCTCACATATTTTATATTTTGTGTTTTGTACTATCCTTACATTAAGTGCATCTATTTAAGTTTTTTAGTCTTAAGATGCAGAGAATAGAATAAATTTCATTTATGCCTGGATATAAACAGGCATTTGTACATAATTGCCACACCAGTTCTAACCTCTCTAATAAAAGGCTATCAGGTCCACCTCTTCCATCTGATCTAATCTGATCTAGAACTCGGAACTTGAATATATGTTCTGGGTGTTACATTGTATGTCTTGCAAGAGCATTCTCTGACTTCCTACGACTGATGCTGTACAAATGCTCATATACTCTTTCCCTCAATGTCCTGATTGTTTTCCCTATATAGAACACATGGCATTGTTGACATTTAGCTAAGTACACTATCATTTTGGACTGACAATTAAATTTGTCTTTAGTATGATATTTTTTGTTTCGAATGTAGAATGTCTGCCCTGTTTCCATGTGCTTGCAAAAATTACACATCTGGCATTTTGTCATTCCCGGGTTACTAATGAAACTATAGGACTGGTTCTCCAAAATGCTTTTAATATTTCTTGGGAGTAAATTTTAAAGTCCTGTGGAGGTGGTTTAGATGAGAATAGTACTAGCTTAGATTTTTTTGGAATTTACTAGAAGTTGTGCTTTGTTTAGCCAAGTTTATATGGTTAGAAAACATTTTGTTTTATTTTTAGGTGATCTGTACATGGTTTAAAATTCATTGTTCTGGGTGTTACATTGTATGTCTTGCAAGAGCATTCTCTGACTTCCTACGACTGATGCTGTACAAATGCTCATATACTCTTTCCCTCAATGTCCTGATTGTTTTCCCTATATAGAACACATGGCATTGTTGACATTTAGCTAAGTACACTATCATTTTGGACTGACAATTAAATTTGTCTTTAGTATGATATTTTTTGTTTCGAATGTAGAATGTCTGCCCTGTTTCCATGTGCTTGCAAAAATTACACATCTGGCATTTTGTCATTCCCGGGTTACTAATGAAACTATAGGACTGGTTCTCCAAAATGCTTTTAATATTTCTTCCCTTCCTAAATATTATCTGGGGGGGGGGGTTAAAGTTTTTTTCTGGCATAGGGGTAATTTTCCAAAATTTCCCAGTTCTTGTATAAGATGTCTCTCAATTCTCGTGCGTTGACACTATATGGTGTAATAAAACTATAACTTGTAAAGTTGTATTCGCTGATGGTGTCTCCATTTTCTATAGTTCCATTGCCTATATAGTTAGTTTCTTGTTCAAACCATAGAATAGGTCTATATATATATATCCCCCTGTTTCTCCTATTGCTCATTTCATCAGTCAAACTGCATAATAGGGTGTATGGATAACCCCTGTTAAGGAACATTTTTCAAGCTTTTGACATTCAATCTGAAAATCATATTCAAGGCTAGTCATTCTAGCAGCTCTTACCAGCTGTCCTTTCACCACAGATCTTTTTTGGTGGTAGGGGTGACAGCTGGTAAAATGTAAGAAGCTGTTAGAATATGTTTCCTTTCTAAAAATGGTACTAACATACCTGTTGTTACTATTATCTTTTCTTAACTCAATGTCTAGAAATGAAATCTTGTTTTCCCCATAACTTGATGTAAAGCTCAAGAAGTTTGTAGTGTTACTGAAATGGTTGAGTAAGTCCATGGCTGTTCTTTCATCACCCTTTAAGATGACAAAAATGTCATCCAAAAATCTTGTGTAGAAATAAAGTTGTTCCTTTAATATTGGAATTGTTCCAAACATGTTCATCTTCCCAGTGTGCAATGACTAAGTTAGAAAAACTCTCCCCAAGCGGGGACCCCATGGCAACTCCTACTTTTTGCAAATAAAAGCTGTTGTCGAACATGATGTATTTGTTGGTTAGAATTATATCTAATAATTCTTTAACCAAGCCAATTTCACTACTGGGGGCTCCCAAGTTCTTTAATTTACTGGAAACCCACTCAATCCCTTCTTGGTGGGGGATGTATGTATACAAATCTTTTACATCAATTGTCATGAAGTTAAAATCACCTCTAAATTCCAATTGGTTAATTTCCTTCAGGAATGACCATGAATCCTTACAAATTTGGTTCTCTTGCTTAATATATTTTTTCAAAATAGAGTCTACTACTTTAGCGCAACTGTATGCAATGCTATTACGTGCATCTACTAGTGGCCTCATAGGAGGATCCTCTATATTTTTATGAACTTTCGGTATGCCAAATAGTAGTGGGATTCTTGGTGCCACCATGGTCATATAGTTGTACATATCTAAGTCAATTTTTGCTTCTATAAACAAATCATTTATGTACACTTTTATTCTAGTATAAGCTGTGTTGAGTTCACTTCTTGAAACATTGACATATGTCTCACTGTCCAACAACAGCTTCATTCTCTGTTTGTAATCATCTTTGTGCATAATGACCAACCCCCCTCCCTTATCAGGTTTCATGAATCTAAGGGATAATTTTTGTATGTCACAAATTGCTTGCCTTTCCTGTTTAGAAATGTTTCTTTCACTTTTAAGCATCTTTCTATTTTCTATGCTGTGTCTAAAGTCTATTTCACACATTTTTTTCAAATAGTGCTACACTATTATGTAATGGTGGGTTATAAGTGCTAGTTACATAAAATTCATTCTCATTGTGCTTGTCTATACCCATAATTACTGCCAAATTAACCTTACCTATGAATAACTTAAGTTCAATAAGGTTTTGTGCTAAATGTGCTTTATCTGCAATCATAAACGTTTGGCCTTTAGCAAGTAATTCATCAATGTCAAGTCCCATTTCAGTCTCTGTATTGTTAAAGACTGTAAAGTCTTTTTGTACATTAGTCATTAGTTTACATTATCTTTTGTTGCTGACATATGTACCTTCTATCTCCTCCACCTCTTGTTGTTATTGGGGCATTGTTGTTTCCCTCCCTGAGGGTTGTGATTTTGGGTCTGGTGGTGAAAATTTTCATTGTTATCAAAGTTTTGGTTAGTAGAATAATTCCCTCTGTTGGGGTTATTTTTCTGTATAATTCTTTCACTTCTTTGAACTTCATTGTTATCATTGCTACCAGTGTCATTTATTCTATTCATAGGTTGTAATTCAGTTTCCTGGGGTTCGGCATTTCCCCTTCTTTTGTTGTCACCCCCATTTGTTTCCACACTTGGGACGGGGGAGGTTTTGGGTATGCTGTCCCATTGCTATATGCTGTTTTATCGAATTGCATTTTCTTTATTTTTGTCGTTCTTAATTTTTCCATTAGTTGATTAATGCTTTCAAATGTTCTATTGTAATCAAATTTGTAACGGTCAAAATCTGTACTGTTTTTGATATTTTGGTCTATTTTTTGAATATCTATAGATAGAATCTCCAAATTATCCTGGTAGTGTTTGTCCATTAATTCAAGGAGCTCCGTACCGTGCTTGTCAAAGAGTTTTAGTAAATCTTTATGGAACGTTGACCCTTCTTCAAGTCCCATCAGATATTGCCACACTCTTAGACCTTTCCATACAACTTTTTCTTTAATACACTCTCCAAAGTAAGACACTTCTAGTTGGAGCTTTTTATATTTAACAAGAGTATGATCAAGTATTCTTAAGTTAGTTGTGATAGGTGTTTTACCTCCAGCCGAGTTCTCATGTGATGTTACCTGCTCAGCATTACCCAATGTCATTGGTTCATGTAGCCAAGCCGAAACATTAGGAGTCCAGATAAGCCCCGAGGTATTGTTTGTTCTAACAGGACTTTCTGTTTGAATCGTGGAACCATTGTTGTCTCCATGCTAGTCTAATGACGGACGCACCGAATTAGAGTTTGTAGAGGTAGTAGGAGTGATAGAAGTAGCATCCAACCTACTATAATTACTTAATTAGTTCTCGTTTGATTTGTAGGATTAATGCTACTACTGTTAGGCTGGTTACTAGTTGTAAATCCTCCCAATGTGTCTAATCTGTTAGACAAATCTTCTACTCGTTGAGAAAGTAAATTAATTAAAACTGTTAAGTTACCAGGTTCACTGCTTTGTGTTTCTGGTAACTGGGAACTGTCAATGTTGTCTGCAGCCATTGACACTAAAGAAAAAACATGCCAAGAAAAAACTCAAACTCAAACTTGTAAAAGTATAGCTGCAACAGACAATCCAGATAGTATCCCTCTCTTCGAACAGTTCTGTTTCCACTTCAATCAGAAATAACAGGTCACCAAGTTGTAGGATGTTGATAGCGATTTAATAGCAATTGTGTAAACAATTCCAGTTCAGCAAAAACAAGTAAATAAAATTAAGCGCATTTCGTCTTCTGAATACAAAGACTTCTTCAGATGAACTAAACTCTTCTACTACCCCATTATAAGTACCCTCCTATTAGATCACATGGTACATGTAACTCAGTTTGTACACTGTTTAAAATTCATTAAAAGTTGTAAACTAACAGACAGGTGTTATATGACATTTGCTAATAATTTGGATTACTATACTTGCATACCCAAGAAAAGGTATATATATATATATATATATATATATATATATATATATATATATATATATATATATATATACACATAAATACAAAACATTTTTAATCACTTATACCTCACGTTTTATATTTTGTGTTTTGTACTATCCTTACATTAAGTGCATCTATTTAAGTTTTTTAGTCTTAAGATGCATAGAATAGAATACATTTCATTTATGACTGGATATAAACAGGCATTTGTATATAATTGCCACACCAGTTCTAACCTCTCTAATAAAAGGCTATCAGGTCCACCTCTTCCATCCGATCTAATCTGATCTATAACTCAGAATGTGAATATATGTTCTGGGTGTTCCATTGTATGTTTTGCAAGAGAATTCTCTGACTTCCTACGACTGATGCTGTACAAATACTCATATACTCTTTCCCTCAATGTCCTGATAGTTTTCCCTATATAGAATACATGGCATTGTTGATGTTTAGCTAAGTACACTACCATTTTGGACTGACAATTAAATTTGTCTTTAGTATGATATTTTTTCTTTCGAATGTAGAACGTCTGCCCTGTTTCCATGTCCTTTCAAAAATTACACATCTGGCATTTGTCATTCTCGGGTTCCTAATGAAACTATAGGACTGGTTCTCCAAAATGCTTTTAACATTTCTTCCCTTCCTAAATATTATCTGGGGGGGGGGTTAAAAGCTTTTTTCCGGCATAGGGGTCATTTTCCAAAATTTCCCAGTTCTTGTATAAGATGTCTCTCAATTCTCGTGCGTTGACACTATATGGTGTAATAAAACTATAACTTGTAAAGTTGTGTTCTCTGATGGTGTCTCCATTTTCTATAGACATCTTATACAAGAACTGGGAAATTTTGGAATAATGAAGTCTAACTATCCTAATAGGAACAATTGTTTCAGACTGACAGCTACAGTCACAGGCTTTAATTAACCTATAATGAAGGTCATCTATGCGAAAACACATGGTACAGCCTGTGCTTCTACTTACACCAAGTGCTGTCTGTTTTTGTCTTATGTTTATTCCTCTCCCAGGTGTAGAAACAACTTGAATGCTTTCAGAAAACATCATCTCTTAGCCATTGAGGAAAAAATATTTTGTTTTTATTGCCCCTTATCAGCTTGTCTCCATAGAAACATGAGGACTGGATATGCAGTTGCCTTCAGCTTCAAGCTTTTCATGTTGCACTGTGGTCATTTATTTCCTAAAGGTAGACTTTCCATTACATTCAGTGTTGCCATATGTACTTGCTTTCACTTAAACATGTTATTAGATCAAGTCAATGGCCTTAATCTAGGCATTCCCCTATGCAAAAGTAAGAAAAAGCATACTTATTTCATTTATATCATGCTATGTATGCTTTTACAATCAACAACCTCAACTCAACAACCTAAGACGACAGCCTATTATCTTAAACATGCTTTTGCCCAGACTTTTTTTTTCTTTTTATACTGCAAAGCCTACATTTCTTACAACTAAACAGGAAAGAAAGAAGAAGGTAAAAACTGCCCCTGTTAAGTTTAGTACTCCTATAATACACAAAAAATGAAAATGTTTTACTATATAACATGCATTATATGTCACATTTTATAAAACTATTGTTAAGAACAAAAATTATTTTACTTTCAGTTACCACTTTCCTTCTTCTTCCCCTCTCCTTAAAATTCTTCCTAACATGAATAACATGAGGTAGGGCTTATGCTTTCGAGTTCCATACAAATAAAGTAAACAAAGTCCAATATTTCCAGGTTTCCTTATTCCTCCATATTTCACAAATGTGATTAATGCTTCATAATCCCACATTTATTCATTAATTTCTGAGTTGCTGTTTTTTTCCATGATCTCCATCTCCCAATGCCAGTCTTCAGTTAATTTCCAAAGTACTCCTGGTTCTATTAGTCAGCTCTGTGACAACCGTGACCTGGCCCAGCAATCAAGAAACCTCAATCCTCACCACTAACACCAGGGAGGTCGTCTCATAGAAGAGGAAAGGATAACAAATACAGCAAAGTACAATTTCCCTTAAGTTCACACAGAGATCACAGTCAGTCTGGGGCTGGTTGCTCCCTTGCTCTCCAGGTCCCCAATAAGACTCCCTACTGGCACAGCTATAGGGTTCAGATCTCAGCCTAGCTGGCAAGCTAACCTCCAGTACCCTCTCTGTCCTCTCTGTCCAACCAGTGCTTTGTGTCCCTGCCCAGGTAGCTGACACACACCCACACTTTGAGATACGTATTTATACAACTTCACAGACACCCCTGGGAAAGGCTGGCACAGATTCTCTAGCTGTGCCCCTTTACCCAGACTATACAATAGTAATTACTGCCACCACCAGCTTAATAATTATCAGCTACCCAAAGGCCCTTAAAAGGGTGTCCAATTATTACTGTGCAATATTATTATCCAATTGGTAATGTGACTATTCAGTCAAAGGCTTATTAGACTATCGTATTACAATAAACTCTATAAATATGCAATGTACTCTAGAGCTTACTTATCTCTACAAAATCCAGCCATAGGTTAAGGATTTAAAAATATTTAATAATAAATAATTAAAACACAAGACAATACTACTACACCACAGTGATATCTAAGAGTTCAGAGATCACACAGAAACTTAAAATAATACAGTAGGACAGGTCTGATGTTAAAGAAGAACACTTAATCTAACTTTCTAATCTTTAGCTAATCTTAAGAGAAAACATAGTGCTACAATCCTACATACATACATATAGAGCATAAGCAGTGTTGGGGTTGATGGTCCAAGACAAAATGCTTACAGTCTCTCTCTCTCTCTCAACAATAGTTTTTAAACTCACTAACAAACAGCTCTGCTAAGGCCCTCCCAATTTACATCATTTTGACACTTAGGTTTTCCCAGTATTCACATTACATCATTTTGACACTTAAGTCTGAAGTTCCCAGGCAAACAAACTGCATTATTTAGCAAGCTAACACCTGCTCAGGAAACTACAACAATAAAAGACATTTCACATGGAAACTCTAGCAATTATTCCTTAAGTTAAGACAATAGAAAGAATGTGTTCAGCCAGTCGGTTCGACACCAGCATTTAGATAATTGTAACTTCAAAGAACATTTGAAATCCTTGGCTTGGTTTTCTTTACAGCAGATGGCAATGTTGCAACAATCTTGAAGATCACATTTTACAGTGTTTTCTTTCATTTAAGAACACAAGCCTGTATTTTACATTTATATATACAAATGATAAAATCTAATACAATCAGGGAGGTGAATCATACAACACATTAAGCATGGCCCTAAAATATGTGAATGGAACCTATGTTTTGAATTGGGCATTGTAGGGCTGTTACTATACTGCAAAACTGCTTTGCAATAGTGGGCATTTTTGAAGATATCATCAAAGACACCAGCATATTACAGCCATAGCACCAATTGCACTGGTGGCTGGAAAATGCATCTATTATCTGATTCATGAAAATTGACCTTGATGTCCTTGCTTTAAAAATACCTTCTTTGTGAAAAGTGACATTGAAGCATTCACCAATGGCCACAGTGGTTTCTGCACACAACAAAAGGGAAGGGAAAATATGGTGATGTGGTTTGTATGTAGAAAGATAAATGCAGGGATAGTGCAACACTATTTTTGAAAAACAAGTGGAATAAAAAGTATGTATGCAGACACTACATGCCAACATATATTATGAACAACACATAAAACAAAAAATGTGAACCAAATAAAAACAAACGACCAATAAACCAGGATCCACCACAGAATTTAATCCAAACTCTCTCATGCCAACATACTTTGGACATGTCAATCTCAAGTATTTAAGAAGGTGAAGTAATAAAGTAAGTGATATCTTAAACCTTAAATTACTACTTCAGAAACTGCATGTGAATGCAGTCAGGTAAGGCCACGGCTATAGTACATCAAAAACAAATGTCCCTCTGTCAAAAGAAATGCTTGAACAAGGAAAATGAGATGAGTCAGGCCTCCTGCTGAGAGCTGCCAATCACAGGAATTAAGAGCTCAAATTACCCTCAGGACTTTGACAACTAGGTAAGCTAAGTGTTATGGGGGTGGGGAGAAGTAGATGGACTGGAATTCAGTCTCTCACAGATTAGTGCCATTTAAGCATAATTAACAAATCAGCAGTAAAAAGCACTAAAAAGTCTGTTCTGTGACATTTGCTCTGCTTCTGTTTCAAGTAGTCATTTAGCAGCAGGGAATGATACAAAGGACTGACTCGAAGAGAGCAGTATATGTATGTAACACCTATGGAATGACAAGAGCTTTAGGCAAAGGGAGGCCTGCATGATGTAACATTTTAGAGCCAAACACTGCATTCTGGGATACTGAGTGGCAAACTGATTTATCAAACCACGTCAAGATGCTAGACCCCATGTGGTCAGACTCTGGACTTACTTATAAAAATATTTAAAATACTGTAAATAGTACCAGAGTACTGTTAAAATGTAGGAAACATCAAGCCATGACAAAATAAACATGTTTTTTTGAGTCTGTGTGTGCGGTACTCCTTTAAGAACACAACCCTGTATTTTACATTTATATACACAAATGATAGAATTATGTATCAAATTCTATTTGACTAGGCTGTCAGCCTTCGCCCATCTTTCCCCAATATTCACAAGCTCCTGTGCTTTTCTCTGTCTCAAGAATTTTACATTTGAATACTGGAAAATGTTTCACTGCCATAGTGTCTCTATGAGCTTTATTAACAGAATAATAGGAATCAGAGTCCCCTTTCATTTAATAGCTCACTTTTTGTTGGACAAACTTTTGTATTTCTTCATTAGCATGTTCTGCATCAAAAAATGCCTTTGACCCTCCAAGAAAAAAAACATTCTGCAGATAGCTTGATACAGCAGCTTGAATCTCACACCTGTTTCTCAACATGCCATGATTGCTGGAAAAAATATTCCTCTTCTGGTTGGCATACAGTGTACAATCTTTTTTCAAAAACCACTCTATTGTCACCATCTTTTAGTACTTTGTCCTTCTGACATAGTTTTATCAGAATCAATGCTTTCTGCTAATAGGATTGCATCTTTACTATTAGAGATCTTGGGTCCTTTCGCATGTCCAGGTTTCCAGGTTTGGAGCATACACATGATGTGCCCTTTCAATTAACTACTCATGCTGCAGAATACCAGACCAGTTGCTTATTTGTGGTTTCATAAAATTAATACAGTCTGCTCCTTCCAGTGTCCTTGTTACAGCAGAAAATCTCAGGTGTTCACTGTGTGCTGTCCTCTAATTCTACAATTTTTTGAAACATCTCTTCTTGAGCAGTCTCATACTCAGCCAGCTTTTTCTATATTTCA
This sequence comes from Protopterus annectens, assembly GCF_019279795.1. Lineage (NCBI taxonomy): Eukaryota > Metazoa > Chordata > Ceratodontiformes > Protopteridae > Protopterus > Protopterus annectens. Next base: position 997,180,107 of record NC_056735.1, on the reverse strand, counting down.
ACCTCTGATTTTTGCACTTTTATCGCCTCTTATAAATATCTATTTAAAGCTTCTTCCATTTTTCAGGCCTTTTATTTCCATTGATATACCCCTTCAATGTTTCATTTATTTTAAACAGCTCTGAGCACATTTGACTTATTTTTCTTCTGTATTACTAGAAGTCATATCTTGCACCAAAGATGGAGCATGAACTGCTTTTTGCTGAACAGTTGCTGGATTCTTCCCAGCCAGTGTTTCCTCCTCCCCTTTTGTGGTTGATTTCTTTCAGGTTCTCTGAATTTCTTCTTTGCTGACATCCAGGCAGTGAATTTACTAGTCAGTAACTGAAATTTACTGAAAAAAAACAAAACAAAACAAAAAAATTCACTGTCTCTCTTTGCTGAATTTCTGTTTTTGCACGGGGAGAGCTGAAAGTAAGCTCTTACTCACTGTGTAGCCATCTTGGAAGTCTGATCATGGGAAAATGCTGAGCACTTTAAAAGAATATTTGGTGTGAACCTTGGCTCTAATTGATTGTCATTGTTGAAGAGACACCCAACTTCATTTGCAAAAAATGGGAAAATGGGAAAAAGGGATTGTGGATGGATGGATAAGGTAGCAGAAAAAAAAATAAGAAGAATAGGGAAGATAATTTATGAAAATTCTTGTTTGTCTGTGATGTGAATGGATGGGTAGGAAAAAATAAGCAGGGAAGAGGGGTAAAAACAGGGTTGGCCATTGAGCATGTGGTTATTTGTGATGGTAATGAGTGCAGTTATGCAGACATGTAGATCAGGTTTATAGGATAAAGAATGCAAAGTTAAGGAAGGGATAAAGGTACAACTAATGTTAACCTCTGCAGATGATTTGATTTTATTAGCCAAGAACAAACATTGGATGAAAGAGATAACTTTTTGGAACAGAACACATTCTGGATACAGTAGGATTACAGTTAAATAAATAAAAAATTAAGGGGTTTGGAAAACTGGTAAAAACATAAGCCATTTATTTTACCAGAAGTGAAATTTATGTTCTAGGGGTTAAGTTTGGAATAGAAGAAATAGTAATCGAAAGGACAGAAGTTCTAAAACTATACATAAGTTAACAGATTGATAGAAGATATTTCAGTTGTCCCTAAGAAAAATGGTACAAACATTAGACACATATATTGTAGGAAGGCAACCGTATGTAGATGGTGCAAACATGTTTCTAAGCTGTATAGAAAGTGAATTCTTGGGTATCTTTTTTTTCTTGGAGGTAGGAACAAAGATGATCCCAATCAAAAGAGGGATAGTTTATAAAATAAAAGAAAAGGGGTCTTAGATGCTTGGATTCAATAAATCCAATTATTTTCTTAGCATCAATAAGTCTGTTTTGTATGTTAAAAAGTGTCTAAAAAAGGCAATATTAGAAAATGTATTTGAAAATTATAAAGGTATGTGTATGGGTGGGGATAAGAAAAGGAAAATTGAAAATGCTCGGAAGAGAAAGAATATGAATATAAAGTAAAGATATGGAGAACTGATACAAATGAAATAAAATGGAAAGGAAAGAATAGTCTAATAAAACAATGAAATTAAATTATTATATTGTTACTTGGGAAAATGGGTGAATAAAAGAATGCAACAAGGAAAAGGCAGGTAAGATTTGAATCATTTTTTAAAGTCAGTGATTTTCTCTGGTGTTTATTGTTAGACAAACTGCCAGTGAAAAGTAATATGGAATACAAAATGATAGAAGAAAGAATGTATAATAGTTGTAATATTGAAGAGACATAACAACAGTGTTTTTTTTAGATTGTAAGAAAAATCGCATCTTTGGACATTATTGAAAAATGTTTATGATTGGAAAGTATTTAAATGCATTGATATGGACATGGTGACATTTGGAAAATATAAGGCTGGAAGTGAAAAAGAAACTGAAAATGGGATAACATTATACTCACTGCTATTTGGTGTTTATGGAAAAGAAGATGTGAAGAATTGCATTTTAACAAAAGAAAAGATGAAGATGCGATATGTGATATAAAGAAATGGTTATGGTGGAAAGGGTAGGGTATGAAGTCATTGTTAAATTTATTTAGAAAAATGAATATGTAAAGTGTTTTATTAAAACATAGAAAGCACAGATATAATGAATGTTTAAATAATGAAAGTAAGGTGGAAAAGAGTTAATATAATAAAGCAACTCCCAAATCTCTGAAGCTAATAGGTGACACGGGAGAGCTTCTCCTGCAGATCCATGACTCCAAGATGGCAGAAGAGTAAGGGTGAGAGTGAAAGGGAAGCAGGAGAAAAGTTTTTGGTGGAAGGAGAAGGAAAATAAATGGTTGATGGTCATCATATTGATCACTGCAGCAGTAGCCTTAACTATATAGGTTATATCCTGTTAAGGATATAACAACTGGCCAGCTTCCAAAGGTTCAAGGGCAACTTCCTCGTTCCCAAACCATTAACCAGCTAGGAGAGAAGAAAAATACTGGTTTCAGCATCAAGCCTTCCATAGTTTTCCTGCTACCATAAAGCCGTCTTCTTGTTAGCTTTTGAGAATCAACAGTCAGCTAATGCTTTCCATTGCTGGGCAGATATGTTACCTGTCGGTGAAAACACTTTCAAAAACTGAACTTTTTGCCATGAAATTTGTACTACTGAGTTAGGAAAAGGTGATTCTATAGACTGCCATGTAACTTTTTATAACCGTTATTCAGAATTGTTACTTTTTGCTTTTGTGGAAAAAGTTACTAAGTTAAAAGTATTTTTCCTTGGAAAAAGTTGTGTTATTTTACTTTTGGGGGTGGGGTAAGTGCACAGTACAAGGGCAAAATGATTGACTTCAACAATTGGCTAAGCTTTTTTGGTGTCATTCTAAGGGGATTCATTATCTGTCTGCCTGGGATGACATGATCGACAGACCATGATGCTTTGCTAGAGATGGCCTGCACCTGTCGCCCTTGGGATTCTGGATACTGGCTAAGGCTCTTGCCACCCCTATAGTGCCTTTTTTAGGTAAGGTTCCAATGAGAAATTCACCAACTTAACAGGTACAAGCAAGTAAAATCTGAGGGTAATGCTACTCAATGCTAGAAGTCTAAACCTCAAAATGCATTCAATCAAGGCACTCCTTAAAATGGAGAACATCGACATCTGTGCAGTGACAGAGACCTGGTTCAAGGTTCCAGACAGCACCCCTGCATTACTAGGCTATAATTCATAATACACCTTTTGGCCACCTAACCTGGATTGAAGCACTAAAGGCAGAGGCATGTCCTTATTCATTAAGGATATCCACACCTCCAGGCTAGTTGCTCAGCATAATGCATCCGAGATTATCCAAGTGCAACTAACTCTAGGCAAGACAGCAATCCAAATTGTAACTTGCTACAGATCCCCCACCATGCCCCAGGATTCCCACTCATCATTTCTTGATACACTGGAAAATATTAGGGTACAACCCAACACCCTAATAATGGTCGATTTCAACTACCCCACCATTAACTGGGAAAACTACTCATGTACCAACTTGTTTGCTCAACATTTTCTGGAATTCATAAATTCCAATGCCTTGGATCAACTTATCCACACCCCCACTAGGGGCAGCAATATCCTAGACCTGGTCATTACGAACATGGGTGACCGATGTTCCACACCAGAGGTCAATTCCTCATTGGTCAGATCCGACCACAAGCTAATCACCCTAGACATCCACATCCCACTCCCACCCCCCATTAGGGAAACCACCGTAAAAAATTTCTCCAAAGCCAACTTCACACTTCTTAAGACAGAAGTGGCAAACTTCACAACACCCATGCAGACGGACAATAGAGGTACGACTGCTGAATCATACACAAATGCACTTTATAAGCACTTACACGAATGCATGGATTGTGCGATCCCTAACAGAACCAAGATGCTATCCTCCAAAAAAAGGAAGCCAATCTGGTGGTGCCCTGCCATAAACAAACTCTACAACAGAAGAAAGAAACGGTTGCAAAAAAGTGTAAAATCCCATGATTGGAGGAACTCCCTGGTCAGCCTCAGTAAGAAGCTGAGATCCCTCATAAAATCGTCCAAAGCTAGTTACAAAAACAAAATTGACACTGATTCTAAATACAACCACAAAGCATTCTATAGCTATGTCAAGAATCTCAATGACAACACTCAGATCTGCTCTGAATTACAGCACAATGACACTAAATATACAAAACCAACTGATATTGACAACATCCTGGCAGATAGGTTCAGTGCTAACTTTACCCCCCTCTCACTCCCTAAAAGGCCCATCTCTATACTGGAAAAATGCAAAGTTCCTGTAATCACGGCTGCACAGGTAAAAACCACGCTCTCCAAAGCAAAGAACACAGCATCCATGGGACCTGACAACATCCCAGGCTGCATTCTACATGAACTGCAGAATGAACTGGCACCCCACCTAAGCACCATGTTTAATCATAGCCTCAGCTCAGGTTTTGTGCCCACTTAATGGCACACAGCAACGGTTATCCCACTCCACAAAGGGGGAGCCACCATGGACCCCAGGAACTACCGCCCAATTAGCCTGATGAGCCTGGTCTGCAAGGCCATAGAACATATCATCATAGATCTTATACACAAAGATATTGGTAATCTCCAAACTCTGGACCTCACCCAGTTTGGGTTTGTAAAAGGAAGATCATGTCTCCTAAACCTGATAGACTTCTTTGAAGCAGTCACCAAAGCCATAGACTAGGGTAAGTTGGTTCACACAGCCTACCTAGATCTTGCCAAGGCTTTTGACACCATCCCCCACTCTGGAATTATAGCTAAACTCACTAAACTAGGCATAAATCCCTATGTCACAAGATGGGTTGCCAACTGGCTTACTGACAGAACCCATACTGTGACAGTAGCAGACTCCAAATCCGACTTCAGATCAGTGACAAGTGGAGTACCACAGGGTTCAGTCCTGGGTCCTCTCCTATTTGGTATCTACTTTTCTGAAGTACAGGCTAACACAGAAGGTCTTTGGCTAACGAAGTTCGCAGATGACCATACTTTCTGAAATGGATGGGAAATCTTTTTGATAGATTTGAGGAAAAAAAAGTATTCTCTTCTGCAATGCTTATTTTTACTTGCCTCCTTTGAGAACATGAGGAACATTATAACATTGTTTCCCTCATCTAAGGAAATAACATTTTTGTGTGACTATATTGCTTCTGTGTCTTACATGGCTATTCGCTCTTTGAAATGTGCTTATGATTCATATGATGCCACTTTCAGGACTGCTGCCACTGGAACTGTTCTACAGAGGCTTGTGTGGCTGTGTACTCAAAATCTTCTGGAGGATGTTAAAGGTGAAGTTTTGAATTCTCCCTTAGATACAGCAGTAATATTTGGACCATCTGCTGTAGAGGTTCTTAAAAATTGTGATGAGAGAGGCATTCTATGTCAAGGAATTTCACAGATTTTCAGTCTTCCTTCAAGTTTGTCAGGGGGTTTAATCCTACCTCTATAACCTTTTTCATAAAGCAAAATAAGCAGACATAGCAAAACTGTTAGTACACAGGTTTTCAAACAGTAACAGCAAGGAGGTTCTAAAAAAAGGAAGAACCCCTCACAATAAAGGACAGTCTAACAATGTCTGAATGACAATGACCAGAATCCTCCACCTTCCTTTTCCCAGCCTGGCAAACATTTAATCCTCACCAAAAATCTCAGCCTCTGTTTTACTTTTTGGCAACAGATTGTTTCAGACAAATAGGTTCTGAAAGTGAATCATTAAGGATCCATAGGATATTGGCAACCTCTTCCTCTTTTTCAAAGGATTCCATCTCATCTGTCAGATCAAACTTCTCTTTACTTTCCTGCCATTCAGCATCTGTTGACTCAGGGAGTGATAGAAACTGTCCCACCTCCTCACATAGGAGAAAGGTTTTATTCAAGAATGTTCGTGGTGTCAAAGAAAGAAGATTTATGGAAAAATGTTCTGGTTCTTTTCTTTTTAAACCAGTTTGTGATGGTGCCCAAAGTCAAAATGTTATCTCTTCACAACCTATTACTTCTCATTACCCATTTAAGTTTTCTGGTGACCTTAGATTTTAAAGATGTTTATCATCACATTCCTATAGCTTCACATTTTCAGATATTTCTTAAGGTATTCAGTTCTCTGCTTTACCATTCAGATTATCTACTGCTCCAAGAGTATTTACAAAGTGCTTAACTCCAGTGGTAGCCTACTACAGACTCCAAGGTATTCACATTTTTCTTCATTTAGATGGCTTGCTTGTCTTTGCAGAGTATTTTTCAAAGTGTCCAGAATCTCCCACTTGTCCAAGAGATCTCCTGCACAGACTGGGGCTCCAGGATAACATCCAAAATTCTTATTTAACTGTTTCTTCTGGGATTGCTTTAAAGCGGTGCCTCCTAGATGCAGCAATTCAAAGAACTTTTCTTCCATATGAAAAAGTAGATCTGCATTTAGTTGTATTCCTGAGTTTTTCAATTCAAACAAGACCTCAGCAAGGGAATTTCTCAGAACACTAGGATTCATGGCATCCTGGTACAGCGGTAGTGTTGTTGCCTCACAGCAAGAGGTTCTCCTGTTCAATTCACGGCTGGACTGCCTTCTGTGTGTAGTCTGCATGTTCTCCCCATGGTCGAGTGGCCTCTGAAAGACATGCGTGAATGGGTGTGCCTTCGCTGAAGGTTGGGTGTCAGGCTGGCAACTCGGCCCCATAAAAAATTTACTGCCAGTCATTAGCAAACCAGAGTTCCACTGTGGCGACCCCTAACCGGGAAAAAGCCAAAAAGACAAACAACTAGAATTCATGGCATCCATGATCCTTGTGATTCCTCTAGCAATACTCCACATGAGAAAATTCAATTGTATCTAAAATTAATGTGGTCCCAACTTTAATATCCTCTGACATTCCAGTTTCAAATGTTGGGGGTTGTGAGAAGGAAAATTCTTTGGTGAAGGGACTAATTTTATCTGACTCCACGTCTGCCACTTTCCGTTCCACCTCCAGAAGAGTCAGTAATAACAGATACCCCATATATTGTTTGGGGAGCAGTGTTTATAGGGATAAAAATGCAGGATCTTTGGAACAAAAAGACAGAACAAAATATTCAAATGTAAAAGAGATGTTCGGCATTCATAAATGCTCTCAAAATTCTCAATCATATATGGTCCCCTGGAATGCTGCAGGTGCTTCCAGATAAAACCACAGTGATGTTGTACATAAGTAAATGGGGGGAATCAGACCTTACCCCTGCACAGACTAGCTGTAGTAGCCTGGGATATAGCATTTCAGTACAATTTCACTCTACAGATATCTTAACATTCCATTAGAGCAAAATGTCGTGGTGGACAAGCTGAACAGAACCAGGACAGAGCCTCAGAAATGTAAACTAAATCAGTGGCTCTTTCAGAAACTGATCCAGCTGTGGGAAACATCTCAGATCTTTTTGCCTCCAGTCGCAGCAGTCAACTGGCAAAATTAATTCTGCTCCTAGATTTCATGCAAGATGTCCTGGAAAACACATGCCTTTTCATTTTCTTGGACAGGAATGTTTGTGTTTGCTTTTCCACACTTTCCACTAATATCCAGAGTCATTCAAAAGACTCAGAAGAACTCTCCAAAGATCTTTGTGGTAACTCTCTTCTGACCTATGCAACAATGGTTCTCCCTTCTATAACAGTTGCCCTTTGTCTGGCATACAAGGCACGCATCGACCCAATACTGATGGACCTACTGCATATTAGAAAGTCAAATAGGATCAGAAATACTCAGCCCAGGGATCTAAACCTCTAATGCAAAAGCCACAGAATGGTTTGGGGGCACAGGTACATATTGCAGAGGATACCACTGCTCTGAAACAGACTCTTCACTCCTGTAAAACAAAGCTCATCCCTGTCCATTTTCATGTGCAACTTGGATCTATGAAAGGGTAATAGAAAATTACCCCAGAACTGCTCCCTGTATTACTAATGGACAGAGGCAGCTCCTAAATGCTTTATCGCATGCATAGGTTCCCTCAAATTATCTATCTATGGTATGAATCAAGTTATTCTCAATATGGATAATATAAAACTATCAACCATAGGATGGCCAATTTAACACCAAACAGACTAGATTAATTCAAGCAAAAAAAGAGAAACTGACTCGGCTTAAAATGTCCTACAAGGGCAGCTAGCCTAGTACTTACTGATTAACCTATGAACCTATTGGTAATGGCTAAGGGCAATTACTACAAGCTTCCTCACAGATTAGATTTACTCACATAAGACAGGATGTGTTTGATATATCCTGACCACCAAACAACTACAGCTAATTGACTGGATAGAGTCCTAACACCTTTTAGGCATCTACTTTCTGATTATATGCAGCAGGTATTAAACGAGGCAAGAAAGCCTGCTAGTAGAAAATCTTACTTTTGTAAATTGAAAAGATTTTCTTGTTAGTGCCAGGGCAAGAAACAGGACACTATTAGGCCTAGTGTTTCTCCGGTTCTGCATTATTTGAGTGAGTTACTATGCTCTGGACTGTCTTACTTCTCCATCGAGGTACATTTACTGCCCATTCCAGCATGTTTGCCCATGGATGCCCTCTTTCAATGCAACTTGATATGAACATGTTTTTGAAAGGGGTGTTGCTTTCCAAGTCTCATAGAAAATAGGTGGCTCTTCCTTGGGTTCTTAATTTTGTCTTTAAAACCTTAACTATTGCTCCTTTTGAAACAGTTAATCAGGCTGACTTAAGGTTCTTAACACTGAAAACAATGTTATTGATTGCTCTGATTTCTGCAAAAAGAGTATCTGATTTGAAAGCTGTTATGGTGGGTCAACATTGTCTCATTTTCCACAAAGATAGAGTTTTCTTAATAATTAAACCTTCATTTATCCCTGAAGTGGTAGTTACGTTTACTTTGAACAAAGCTCCATCTACCTCTCTTCTTTCCAGAAAAAAAAATGAGAAAGAAATGATACTCCATACCTTGGGTGTCCACAAAAACTCAGATATTATCTTGACAGGAAATTTTTAAGAAACTCTCAATTGTTTATTTCTCATGAAGGTAAGAAGAAAGGACAAACTAAGTCAAAAAATGTTTCCAAATGGCTTTCTCATGCTATCACATTTTATTAGAACCACAACAATGCCATTTCAGGTAGGTTAAAGGCAGATTCTACCAGGTCATTGTCTTCATCTGTGGCTTTTGATTGAATTCTAGAAGTATTTCAGAATCAGCAAATTGGATCTCTGCACATATCTTTACAAAGCACTTCAAAGTACATTGCTTCTCCAGGTCTAGGACAGGTTTTGCTAGGACCATTCTTCACAGGCTCCTGGACCCTCATCCCACCTCCTCCCAATCAGTGTAAGCTGTGGTAGTCTACTCATATAGCTATCCCTCCTCCTCCCAGGCAGTGTAACCTGTGGTAGTCTACTCATATAGCTATCCCTCCTCTTCCCAGTCAGTGTAAGCTGTGGTAATCTACTCATATAGCTATCCCTCCTCCTCCCAGTCAGTGTAAGCTGTGGTAGTCTACTCATATAGCTATCCCTCCTCCTCCCAGGCAGTGTAATCTGTGGTAGTCTACTCATATAGCTATCCCACCTCCTCCCAGTCAGTGTAACCTGTGGTAGTCTACTCATATAGCTATCCCTCCTCCTCCCAGTCAGTGTAACCTGTGGTAGTCTACTCATATAGCTATCCCTCCTCCTTCCAGTCAGTGTAACCTGTGGTAGTCTACTCATATAGCTATCCCTCCTCCTCCCAGTCAGTGTAACCTGTGGTAGTCTACTCATATAGCTATCCCTCCTCCTCCCAGGCAGTGTAATCTGTGGTAGTCTACTCATATAGCTATCCCACCTCCTCCCAGTCAGTGTAACCTGTGGTAGTCTACTCATATAGCTATCCCTCCTCCTCCCAGTCAGTGTAACCTGTAGTAGTCTACTCATATAGCTATCCCTCCTCCTCCCAGTCAGTGTAACCTGTGGTAGTCTACTCATACAGCTATCCCTCCTCTTCCCAGTCAGTGTAACCTGTGGTAGTATACTCATATAGCTATCCCTCCTCCTCCCAGTCTGTGTAACCTGTGGTAGTCTACTCATATAGCTATCCCTCCTCCTCCCAGGCAGTGTAACCTGTGTTAGTCTACTCATACAGCTATCCCTCCTCCTCCCAGTCAATGTAACCTGTAGTAGTCTACTCATATAGCTATCCCTCCTCCTCCCAGTCAGTGTAACCTGTGGTAGTCTACTCATATAAGGTTACTGTAGTAGTGCTCAGTAAGATGAACACAGTACAGTCGTGTAAATAAACTTAACATAACAGTAGATGTTTGAATGAGGGAGCCACTCCCTCCCCATCACCCTTACGTTTGTATGTTGTTGTTGCGAGGGTGAGAATGTCTGTTTTTACTTTCATAGTATTGACCTATTCAGGGGACTTGATCAGTTAGTATGAAAGTTCTGAAGGGCTTGGAGAGCAAACTACTTTTTTCTTTGGCACAGCTCAGGCTAATTAATGGTTTGGGTGTCTAGAAGGTGCTGTTGAAGCTTTAGAAGCTGTCCAGCTCTTATATCCTTCGCAGGATATAACCTATATAGCTTAGGGTACTGCAGCAATGATTGTTTGAACATCTACTTTTATAGTAAGTTTACTTACACAATTGCACTGCACAGAGTTTGATGTCAGATGTTTGGAGACACCAGTACTTGTCAAGTTGATGAATCAAGATGAACCAAAGGATGGTGATGAAAGAAAATGGAGTGATATAGTAAAACGTGTTTTACAGGAAGATGCAACAGAGGAGTCAGAGGATGGAGCAGCAGCTGGTGGAGTAGATAATTTTAAGGGTTTGTCTCTGCAGCAGATTAATTTGATGAAAGAAAAGGGAAGGACATATATGGAATCAGTAAAACAGGAAGAAGTTACAGGGAAGAGATGGCAGAAATCTGAAGAGATTCAGTAGCCACAACAAAGAGGTCTAGTGGTAAGAATAAAAAGTAAAATTAATGACAGTATTAACAGATATGAAATTTTGGACAGAATTATATTACCTTAGGTTTTGAGCTATAAGGGCATTAATCCATTTGTGAAGAGAAAGCTTTACATTAAAGTGACATTTGAAAGTTTTGTTTTATTGGAAAAATACAGCTGAAAATGAATCAAAGAGTACTGTGACACTGTGGAAATACTTTATTTCAAAGGGACTGCTATGAAAAATAAAAATAACTGTGCTGGTTAGAACTTTGGACACAGAGGAAAAGTTAAACACTTTTTTTTCTTTTCAAGATGAAATAAAGTATGTGGCATTAAAATTTATCATGAAAGAAAGGTATGGACTAGGGAATGGGAAGTTTGGGTAATAGATTTTAATGAAAGAAAAATTAAAAATAAAGCAAATATTATTGTGAATGGCAAGGTGGGATGTGTTCCATATTTGAGCAACTTAAAACATGCTATTTTTTGTTGTGATTAACATCGTTTAGTACAGGACTGCAATAAAGGAGGATGTAGACAATGTGGGGAGGGGGAAATACTGCAAAATGTTGTAAGTCATTTTGTAAAAAAATGCAAAGAATATGGATATTTTTTGTCTTGTTTGATTGTCCCACACTGGAAAAAGAAAAAGAAGATGAAGGTGAGAGTTTATAAAAAAAAACATATAGAAGAAGACGATAATATTGGAGAACAAGGTAATGAAAATAAGAAGAGAGAAAGAGAGATGTGAGGAACAGAGGGAAATCAAAATGTTGCTAAACAGACTAATATTTTAAGGGGAAAAAAACGGGAGATCTCTCCTTATATAGGGAAAGAAGTTATAAAAGATAAGGAAAGACTGAGGGATTGACATTGGTATTGGCATCACCCCTCTTTATTCCCATTTTGTAAATGGAGTCAGGGTGTTACATCGGGTTCCTATTAGAAGAATGAAAGTCCAAAATATTGAACGGCTGTATATGCGAAAATGCCATTTATCAATGTGTTTTTGTGAGATTGCGGTACAGTGAAGATCAGGAAATTTGCCCTTTCCTCACTGTAGTACGATCTCGGAGTTGGTATATATAATTAGCTGGAGGGGCGCAGGTCCGGCATTTTCGCTGTTTACAGCGTTCAGTTATATGAACTTTTGTTCATATCATATAAACCCGTTACATCAACAGTGACCATTATCTTTAGAGCAAAAAATAAGGTGTGGATATGTAAAAATAGGTGAAATTGTAATCTGTAATATAAAAGATGATACAAAAGAGTTGGACTACAGTTAAATAAGATGAAATGTAATGGAACTGGTGAGATAGAAAGAAAAGTGGCATACATTTTACAAAAAAAGAAATAAAGGTTTTGGGAATGAAATTTGGAGATTAAGAAAGTACAATAATCAATGGACAGAGACGATGTAAGAAATAAAAAAAGTTACTGTTTTGATGTAGAAATATTTATTTATCATTTCAAAAAAGTGTATATGTTGAACAAATATGTTTTAGGAAAGTTAGCCTGCTTGGCAGGTACATGTGTTTCCTGCCTGAATGGAAAAAGCATTATTGGAAACTTTCTTCAGTTGAACTTGGGGTCCAGGACTAAAACCAGTGCAAAGAGAGGTAACATATAATAAAAGGAAAGACAGTGGTTTAAAAGTAAAAAATCTAATGGTGTATTTAGAATCTATGCACTTATTTTGGGTAATGAAAAATGTAAATGAAAGAGAAAAGAAAATAGTAAAGGAAATCCTGTATCACAAATAAAGATAAAGAAGTATGGAAAGTTATCAGAATGATGCTGCTAGGGATAGAAAAGATTGGCATAATCTGACTCTGGGAAAATATTATCTGGTATGCCCACAAAAATTATTTAACAAGATATGCTATAAAAGATAGAAGAAAAATGTTTGAGAATTTTTATGAAGTGGGAGACTTTTTGTGGAGAATTGTATTAGATAATTTACTTGTTAAAGGTAACATGAAACATGGTAATTGAAGAAAGAGGTGCACTGATAATAATGAAGAAGAAGCAATGAAATGGTGCTTCTTAGATTGTAAAAAAATGAAAGTTTTTGCAAATAATTAACACTAAGTATAAATGGGAAGGTTTCGGAAATGTAAACATGGACATGATGCTATATGGAACGTATAAAGAAGTAAGAAACATGATGTTGGCAACTGGGATGAAATATTATTTGTGGCAATGTGTGTTATTATGGAAAAGAAGGTATGACATATTATTGTATAATAAAAGGCATTGGGTGAAAATGTATTAGCTGAAATAAGAAGATGGGTAAGGAGAGAAAAGAGTTGGGAGGGTAGACAAAATTAATAAGTAAAAGGTGATAAGGAACTGTATTTTTGGCTTTAGTGTAAATCAATCAATTATGATGGAACAAGTGAAAGTAGAAAATATGTAATTAGAATGTGTAAACAAAGTAAAGTATGTATGAAATTAAGTTGTATAAATAAAGCAAACTTATTCGTTTTTAATAAGTGCCATGGGATCTTTTATATCCACCTGAGCTACCACCAACTCAGACAAATGGGGCTTTGGTTTAATGTCTCATTCAAAGGATGGCACACTCAGGAGTGCCCCCCTCCCCATGCTGCACTGCAATGTCATTACTGGAAATGAATCCAAGTACATCTGTAGGATTAGAACCCACAGCTTTCTGACCTTATAGCACCAGTGGTGAGTATGCTACCTGTTGAACCATTGACAAATTTTCAAAATGGTATTTGTCATAAAAATCTACATTTCCATAATTCCATTTCGACAATTGTTTCGAAAATTGTTTCCTTTTCTTACTTATTTTCAGCATTATTTTAAAACACAGTGTGCTTTGCGGGTGCCCTTTTCACTCCATTTCAGAGGCGGCACACCTTCAATGCTTTATTAACAGCTGATACAGGAAGATTGCAACAAAATGAAGAATTCTGAAACTGTCTTTAGCATGTTTGAGCTACAGATGATGGTCACTAGCACAGGGATGCAAAGAATGCATGTCTGTCCAGTTTCTTGTTAATTTGACTAACGTCGCAAAATGATGAACTTTGGTACAATCAGTACATTCTACTGCTGTTTCCTGGGAGTTTATATATTTCTGATTCCACATTATGATCAGAACCAGCAGTCAGTGTGAAGAGTCTGAACATTCAGAACTGTCCCTGTTAAGCCCAGCATTACTAAGGAAAAGCTTATATGTTGTACATATCACCATGCTAACTGTGAAAACACAGAAAACTGTGCCCTGAAAATGAGTTTATTAATTACTGTAAGTATTAAGCTTATCCTGATTCTAATAATTAATATGCAGTTATCTCTTTTTGGTTTTGTTCTTAAAAATGAATGATGTGAACAAATTATAATCATTAAATGCTTTTGTTTATGAGCTATACCTCAAGGCACAGATTCTTATCTGGCTAAACATATTTCTCCCTAACGCTACATAAAGCATGCATTTTTCTCAGTCGTGTATAATAAATTACTTTTCACAAAATATTAATATAAAACATGTTTTCTCTTGTTTACCCTCCAGACATATCTGGTGTTCTCAGTGCTGCACATCAATAGAAAGAAAAGAGACAGACAGAGGATGCACTCACATACTCTATCATTTCGAAGGGTACATTTAAGCAATGACAAGATTTGTGTTGAGAACATTTCCGGTAATCAGCTCTTAACCCTTGTTTTACTTAAAGCTGTGGTGGGTGGTAAAACAGTGTACTGCCTGAACTGTGTCCAGTAAAGTGGTATTTTTGTGCATTTAATTGATGTAATAATATGGAGTTAGCATACATCTATAATACAAAATACTGAAACCATTTATGGCAGAAATTCTATACCTTACAAAGCTAGGAAAACCACTCTCCACCAACAGAAATATAAAGTCAGGTAAATACATATGCAGCTGACACACAGACTGAAGTGCACATTCACTATAATAGACGCTACAAGGCAAACAGACAGCCTGTACAGGGCAGGGACATTGACATAAACTGGATTTTGTTAGCATTCTGTGTGTTTCTATAGGACATCATTGCACTAGTATTTACTGAGAATGCTATACTAGAAAATGTGTTTTGGGAGTTGTAATGACTAAAGGCTGAAGTTCTGAACTTGAAAGTACAAGAGGACCCTGATAATTGATCTTCCAATACTTTGGGTTTCATTAAATCACTAGTGTTTGCTGGCTGCATGCCTGTACTGACTTGACTAACCTCTGCAGTTTACGTTAATGACTAAAAGTCATACTGCATAGTATAGTGGACATCTGGAAATTTATCGTTCCTATGATTAGGTTAGGAACAGACAAAGGCACAACTCTAAAAGAGGTGGTAAGGTGAAAAGAGGGAAGATGGAAATATGGTGACGGAAACATTTTTTTTTTGTAATATGCTGAAAAAAGTGACAGATTGATACTTAAAGAAAATTGTTTAATGCACTTTTGCAATTTATTGATTGTACAACACATGTTGATTTAAGTAAACATTTTATTTACTGGATTACTACATGATGCATTCACAGTTGAGCAATCATCTCTGGAAGGAGAAATGATTAAGTGGAAGTAGCCTGTGTGAAATTTATTTTAACATTATGTATGTCCATATTTGTTATTACATTCTCTCTTTTTCCTTCTCTTCATTTTCAATTCAATAAATTAGATGCTCATGACTTGCGTAAAACATCACTCAGTGAATAGGGACTCTGATATCTGATGCAAATTAAAAAAGCACATTTACATTTTTAATTCCTGTTTTGCAGCCATGTTGTTAAATGCCTTGCATTTTTCTTATCACTTTACAGGAGGAGAAGGCTTTGTATCTTTTTTTAAATAAGTGCCAGGCACTGAATATAACAAAAAATAAAACTTAGCCATTTACGTTTTTAACAACCAGCTTGCAAAGTGTGGCAAGGGGGAGACATTTAAGGAAAAAGAATGACAGACTTAAGCAGCTACAACACAGAAGTTATTAATGGCAAGGTAGCAGTCAATATATCAACAGGAAACATTATTTAAACTGGTAAGCTGCTACCTTAATTGATAGGTTGTGTTTTAAATGTTGTGTTTTAATCATTCTGCTATGTGTTTTTCCAACCAACTATTGTACTGATGTCCACTGAGACTGTTGTATTGTAAATTGTGTTTTGCTTTGTGTATTGTGGTGACCAGAGTCTAAAGGATTAAATTTGGAAATTCAGTAGGGCCTTGATAATTTATCCCCCCCCCCCCCATGTTTTGGGGTCTGACAATTAATGTGTCCAGTGGGCTATATATATATATATATATATATATATATATATATATATATATATATATATATATATATATATATATATATATATATATATATATATATATATACATTCTAATTTGGCTGGCCACTGCTGCAGCTTGCACACATGTGAAAAGGCTATAGTCCATGGTCCAGCCATTACCTGATAACTTGTTCTGAAGCATAAACTGGAAAATTACAAAGGAATAAATGTATAAGAGAATGAGAAGGTAAAAAAGAGATACATTCTCAGAAAAAGAAAAAAAATCTTATGGTACTCGGATAAAAAAAAGCATGGTAGACTGATAGCTACAGAAAAAATGTGATAAGTCATCTTAATTCATTGTTTTTTGCTAAATCTGTTTTATGTTTTACATTACTGGTAGTAGAACTATAGATTTAGACAACATTTGTTTTACCAAATTACTCCATGTTACATTTACAATTAAGAAATATCCTCTAGGGACGTGGCCACAATGGCAAGCAGTTAGCAGCACAGGAATTTTGCAGCGCTTCTCCTATACATTTTTGACAGGATTAAATTGTCATTTTCATCAAAAAACATTCAAATAGCTGGAATGTCATGTTGGGAACTTTTGGGACACTTTGGTGGAAAAAATAATTTACATTTCAAATATTTTCCTGTCAAAACTTCAAGATAAAGATTTACCAAAGGAAGATGAACCACTTTAAAGTAGCTTCACAAGAAAATTCAGTGAATAAAGACTTACAGTCTATTCTTTGTAGTATACAAGACCTATCCTTAAAACTAGATAAACTGGACTCCAAAGTTGACAAAATAAAAGAAGAGTTTACAAAGCAAATTGAATTAATCAAGGAAGTATTGAAACAACAGAAATTCCAGATATATGCTATGGAGAATTCTATCACTGACATATTCAGCAGACTTACAGAACGAGAACATAACATTGATTTTATTCTTCAACAAAACAACAAGTTCTTGGAAACAACTGATGACCTGGAGAACAGGGTGAGGAGGAACAACATCCAGATTTATGGAGTCCATGAGCAACTAGAAGGAAATAATATGGTAAACTTCTTATCCACATGGATCCCTAAAATATTAAACCTTCCTGAAGCCCTGTCATTTGGCATAGAGAGGGCTCATAGATATTTGGCTGTAGTGACACCAAGCAAAAAAATTTAAAATCTAAGATCTATAATAGTCAAATTTCTAGTCAAGACAAGGATTTAGTTTTGAAAACAGTCTGGTCTATTTCACCCATAAAACTTGGTGATTCTTTCATTAGATTTGACAATGACTATTCCTTTCTGGTGGTTTCAAAAAGAAAAGTGTGTATTCCTCTGTTAAAATCATCGAAGAAAGCCGGAATAAAAACTCACCTAATCTACCCTGCCAAACTAAGATTATTCTTGGCAGTGGAGAAAAAACATTTGATGTAGAAGATGCAGTTTCCTTTGTCCAGAAAAATAATTTACTTAATTCTACTGATGATATGGACCTGAATGTATCTTTATAAAGACAGGCTACAAGGAATGACTGGTCAGTTAAAGAGAACAAAAAATATCTGAGACAAATAAAACTACTTGTTAGTTATTTATATTTTAATTGTCTTAAAATTAGCTGTTTCTGAATTTTTTTTTAAATGAAATCACCTAAAGGTAATACTTTTCTAGTTTCCTTACATTAATTTCAGTTTACAAGTGGTGATGGACAGGTTAACAGATGAGATCAGACAGGAGTTCCCGTGGTCTATGATGTTTGCAGATGACATCGTGATCTGTAGTGAGAGTAGGGAACAGGTGGAGGAGACCCTGGAGAGGTGAAGATATGCTCTAGAGAAAAGAGGAATGAAGGTCAGCGGGACTAAGACAGAATATGTGTGTGTGAATGAGAGGGAGGATAGAGGAATGGTGAGAATGCAGGGAGTAGAGGTGGTGAAGGTGGATGAGTTTAAATATTTGGGATCAATAATTCAGAGTAATGGTGAGTGTGGAAGAAAGGTGAAGAAGAGAGTACAGGCAGGATGGAGTGGGTGGAGAAGAGCGTCAGGAATGATTTGTGACAGACGAGTACCACTAAGAGTGAAAGGGAAGGTCTACAAGAGTGTAGTGAGACCAGCTATGTTATATGGGTTGGAGACAGTGGCATTGACAGAAAGGCAGGAGTCAGAGCTTGAAGTGGCAGAGCTGAAGATGTTAAGATTTGCACTGGGTGTGACGAGGATGGACAGGATTAGGAATAAGTATATTAGAGGGTCAGCCCAGGTTGGAAGGTTTGGAGACAAAGCCAGAGAGGCAAGATTACGTTGGTTTGGACATACGTTGAGGAGGGGTGCAGAGTATATTGGGAAAAAGATGCTAAGGATGAAGCTGCCAGGTAACAGGAAAAGAGGAAGGTCTAAGATAAGGTTTATGGATGTGGTGAGAGAGGACATGCAGGTGGTTGGTGTGACAAAGCAAGATGCAGTGGACAGGAAAAAATGGAAACAGTTGATCCGCTGTGGTGACCTCTAAATGGAGCAGCCAAAAGAAGTCTCACTGTTACTGTAATATGCAATATTTCCACTAGAGGGAGTAAAGTATATAGTAATATGCTTATTTTAGCTAAATTATTATGAATCTAAAGGGACATATATTCAAACAATTTTATTTTTTTTATTTTTTATTAATTTTACTTTATTTTCTGTCCTCTCACTCTTTCTTTTTCAACAATAATTTAGTAACTGAGTAACGTTAATAGAATGAGTCTGGTTTGGGGGCTGGTTTGACTGTTGGGAAATGTAAGTGTGTGGAAGAGAATGTTAAAAATCTCTACAGTTTTAATTTTCAATATTTAACACAGTATTCACATATAGTGCTACTGACAGTATGGAGGATATAGTTAAAATGTGTGAACTGATGTGTTTTTAATCCCTTTTCTTTCTAATGATGCTAAGGTTGTACACCTTTCCACTGCCTATTTGATGTTAAAAAATGTCTTTTAGATAAAATGTGGCTTGCAGAATGTGTCCACGAGCCTTCTGCATTTAAAGACTTTCTTTTCAGTTTATTTCCCCCCCCCAAAATATTTCACAAGAGTTTAGAGAATGTTTTCAGCTTGCCTTGAGCTTCTGTGTGTCTCTGTTTCACTGTGAATCCTTCCTGAACAGTTACTAAGTCAGAGAGGAAGTGCAAAATGAGCTTTAACCCATCTGAAGCTTACAGAACACAGAAAAGGATTGCTAAAATGGACTTTTAAATGCTCTACCTTTTAAAATGATATTTCCCAGTGTTAAAGACAAACTTGAAGTAGTGTAATTTAATATAATAGTAATTCATTAGACTTCTGAATGGCTTATTTTAGCTATGTACACCTGGAATATCTGTTTAATTACTGAAGGAGAGAACAAGTGAAATGATGCACAAAGGGTACATATTTGATGTGGGACACATAAAGGTGTTCTCATTAAACGTCAAACACAACACATGAATGTACACTTAATAGTTGAGTGGAAATTTGTGTTAAACGTTTTCAACATTACTACTATTCCCTCTGTAGCTGGTACACTGATTTTTTTATGTTATTCTGAAGTTTTTAATTAACATTATTCCTAGCTTAAGCATTTGTTCATACTAGATAATGCTGTAGCACCACTTTATTAGTCAGAAGACTCAGATATACCTTTTATGCAGGGAATCGTGGAATAACATAAGTTGAAAAACACATACAATTTCATTAAGATAACTTATATTTCTGCATAAAATACAGACATTAGCAGTCTGCTTTATAATTCAGCCTTGTTAGATGATGGCTGTTTTCACAAGCTTCTAGTCTATGTGAAAGATTAGATGAGAATTTGTAATCAGTTATGAGGTATTTGTGTGGAAATTAAAGTCATTTACATAGGTAAAATGTTAACATTGGTACTGGTTCATAACCTTTTTACAAAGTGTAATACGTACAGGTAATCTGTTTGTTATACAATGATGCACCTACAGGACACAATTGTTATTCTGGTTAAATTACAGGCTCATGTACCTTAGAAAGACATTATTTGCTCATAACACAGAGTTTCTTAAGTCATATAAATATTTCAAGTATTAAGAATGGTCTGAGCATATGTTAAATATTATAGTTAATATATAAATAAATGTTATGTATAATTAATGCTAATTATTATAAATAATTATTATAAGTGAATAGTTATTTAAAGTTTCAATGAATAAACCGACCAGTAACTAGTAAAACTGCGTAAACATAGTAAAATAAAAATAAAACAGCATATAAAATAACAGAGAACCTTTATTAACAAAAATAAAAAACAAAGGTAAGTGCTTTTGTGGATAAAATCCACTTCATCAGACCATATCTTACTGCATCCATTGAACAGTCATTTATACTAAGATTCATAATACACAAACAATGCAGGTTCAGGAACCAGATCACATGATCACACATCATTATTAGCTACATAAGGTCTTCTTCTCTTCAATCCAGGTCATAAAGAGACCTTGTCATTCAGTCCACCCTCCTTATCTGCCTGTAAGTTTAGAATCCAAAGCAGTTCCCTGTCTTCCATTTTGTTAGTGATGTCTCCCATCCTACTAGCATCTATTATCAGCTCAACCCATCTATTATCAGCTCAACCACTTGAAATTTAAATGTGTGCTCAACTGAAATCTCTGTTACATATTGGGCTAAGGAATTAATTAAATTACACTGCTTTATATCCCTGGCATGCTCCCTCCTTTCCATTAACGTCCAGTTGGTCTTTCCTACTATAAAAATACTATACCCTTATAAATACCTATTGGATTCCTGGGATTGCTTCTAAAACAGTTAAAAATACTTAGATATTATTACACTAGACTCTAAGGGAGAAATGTTGATAGCTGTTGATTTTAACTGCATTCTATCAGACATAGACACTACAAATGTTAAACAAATCAAGCTATCTTCAGTGGCGAAACATTTAAGTCATCACATTAATAAAATGTATATGAGAGATATATCAGAATTAAAACTAGATTCTTCTTTAAAATATACTCACTATTCTTTTAGACTTGAGACTCAAGCCACAAATTGATAAAGTATTGGTATCCAATGCATTATACTCCAAAACAGAGAAAGTACTGATAGTTTCATGTCCGTTATCTGACCACAATGGTATTACATTTAAATTAATTTTAAATCCAAACAATTTAATTTCTTGCCAAAGACTCCTGGCATATATAACTAAAATAAAAGGCTTTAATGAATGGTTAGTAAAAGAGATCATTTATATTTATATTTATATTTTTATTTATTTACTAAATATTTTGCTGTTATTAGTATTGCATCTATTGTTCTGAATGATTGATGTATTTTATATATGTATTTTTCCTATTTTTATTTAACAGGATATTCATTGTTATAGTAGGGTTTTGACATTGATTTTATGAACTGGATTTTAAGGTTTAAACCAAATACACCTCTATTTTAGAGTGGATGTAACATGCATTTTCTGAATACTAGAGCTGCAGTTCATATTCATTATGCTTGTAATTAGGTTATTCCATGGTAATTAATTGATGGTATGCACACTTAATTGATTTCTGGATGTGACTGGTTGTGCTGCATTATTTAAATGTACTGGATGGGGATGCTTCTTTGTTCTGAAGAAGCCTAGTATTTTACTGGGTGAAAGCACGCTAAACTGATTTTTTTGTGAATTTCTGCTATTACTGTGTTGTTGAACATTAAAGGCTATTTTTTCCTTGGATCTGCTGCCCTGATTGTCTTGGGGAGACGTGGTTACTAGTAAAAGAGATAAACCAATTTATGGAATTTAACAATAATGGTGACATCACCGATGTCAAACTATTGGACACATTAAAAGCTTACTTACATGGTAAAGTAAAGAACTGGGATATTTGTAAAAGAAAGGAATGGAATTAAGAGTTAAATGCTCTCCAGGCTGAAAGTGATAAATTAAACCTTAAACCCAATGATAAAGCTGCAAACACACAGTTGAAAAATCTAAATCAGAAATACCTAGAAATCTTACAGCATAAGATTTCCATTAATCTAGAAAAATTTAAATTCAAGTCATATTCAATAAACCCCAACAGCTTCAAAGAATAGCTATTAGATCGAAAAACAGAATAAAGTAAACCATATAAAGGAGATTGTTTATAAAGAAGGGAATAAGAGTGAAGAAACAAACAAACTTCGGACTCACCATGACTCTTGTAAATAAAATGTAGGTAGAATTTTATTGAAGGTAAGCGCTTTCGCGTATCCTCTGATACGCTTCCTCAGACCATGAGGAAGCGTATCAGAGGATACGCGAAAGCGCTTATCTTCAATAAAATTCTACCTACATTTTATTTACAAGAGTCGTGGTGAGTCCGAAGTTTGTTTGTTTCTTCAGTTTTAGTTATTTTAACTAAGGACTCCTTTGCTGAAGTGGTCTATCGTTTCTGCTTCTAAGGGAATAAGAGTATTAAATCTATAGATCTGAAAGACATATTAAAATGTTTTAGCAAATATTATGAAGAAATTAATAAAACAGAGTAAAACCTGAATAACAACAACTTACTGTATAGTTTTTATTTTTAAAGAAACCATACATAACAAACTATCAAAAGAACAGAAAAGCAAGACTGATAAGTCTTTTCCCTTTAAAGAATTAAAAGACCAAATTAAAAATCTTAAAGCTAATAAAGCACCAGGTATGTATGGGATAATTTCTGAGCTATATAAACTTTTACTTGATAATATTTTAAACATTTTATTAAATGCTTTTGAAGAAGTTAAGAGTACATCTAATATTCCCCCATCATGGAGATATTCTCTTATTATATCCATTTTAAAATCAGATATGTTATTCTTATCAACCTATATCACTTTTAAGTGTAGACTACAAGATTTTCATGTCTATATTAGCAAAAAGATGAAATCAAATTCTCATTGGTTTAGTAAATTAAGATCAGACTGGGTTTATAGTTAATAAGAAAGTTCAATATAACATAATAAGACTCTGTTCTTTGATTAATATGGCAAACTAAATAAAGAGTTATCCATAATTAGATATGGATAAATCTTTTGACTCTGTGAATTGCTCATATTTCTTCAGAGTACTAAATTAATATAACTTTTCTACTGATTTCATAAAGTTAATTAAACAGCTTTATGATAACTTAATTTATTTTGTCAAAATGGCCTCCTTTATATCTAGCCCCTTGGATATCTTAAAAGGTACCAAACAGGGATGCCCTTTATCCCCTGTGCTATTTGCAATTATTAGACAGCCATTTGCTAACTATACAAAATTTAACATAAACATTAAAGGTTTTAAAATAAATTAAAAATTTTCTTCTAAAATTCAACTTTTTGTGGATAACATTATGCTGACTAGTGGTAATATTGAACTCTCATTGGATCGTGCAGTTAGCTCCATGGAGTATTTTGAAAATATTTCAAGTCTGAAATTTAATCACAGTAAAACTAAAACCTTGCTTATAAACAAAGGGATAACTATTAAGTTAAACTCTTACAAAAAATCTGGCTGGGACAATTTAGAGTTAAAATACATAGGAATTACTATTGAGACTAATAATAAAAAATCAATTTTAGTTAACTACCAAAACCTAAGTGATACACTATCAAAATTAACAGACAATCGGCATAAATTGTTTTTAATATCTGATGATAGACTTCTGCTAATCAAAATGATAATCTTACCAAAAATCTTATTCTTTAATCAGTCATTAATTCTTCCCCTTTCTAAAAAAGTAAAAAAAAACTATTTTACTAAAGTTCTTATGGTATCCCAAAAAAGCAATAATCTCCTTAGACTGGCACATCAAAAATTGGAAGGAGGAAACCATTGGTTTCCCTAATATTGACTTATATTCTAAATCTGTAATTAATAAAGTAATACTCCAGTGGCTTGACTCCTTCGTATGCTTCCTGTTGGAAATCAATACATGAAAATATACTAATAGATAATAAATATGTAATAGAAACATACAAATTTGGACATTAATACCTTTTGGGGGTTTTAAAAGACTATACATTAAATGAAAAACATAAGTTTCCTCTCTACCCTTTTATAAATCAAGTTATATTAATATTCAAGAGATTTATGAATTCAAATTATCTAATCAAAGATCTACTAATAATATTACTTCCTACAGATTTTATAAATGGATGCTTAATATATTTTAATACAAGGAAAATGTTTGACTTAAAGAATAGTAATTTATTTTACTGGCATCAATTTCTAAACAGGAATAAAATGCACTCAAGTGATTATCTGATTGATGGATGCAGTCTGGAAAATAGTAGTTGATTAGATATATAAACATGTAAGGAATATATTCAATGCAAAATTAAAATAGCATTACACCAACAAACTAAAACTATTCCAAAAATCCTAGAATTTTTTCTAATATAAATATTAATCCATCTACAGGCGAGTCATACTTGTCAATCATATATAAGATTATTAGAATTGGATTGTTCTCCCTAAATTGTCATACCGGAATTACTCGACAAAAATAAATAAAGAAGAATTTTCTGAGAAAAGTAAGAAACTATCCTTAAAATCTGAAAATCAATATCCTCTCTATACTTCCAAGAAAATGTTGTAGAGAACTGGGAAACAAAGTTAAAGGAATTGAAAGGCCACTAAAAAGAGAAGAAATAAATACATTTTGGAGAAGTGTTTATGAAGATCCTGTGGAACATAACAAATATGTTAAATGGACAGAAGAAGTAAAAGAAAGAATAAGAAGTTTAAAGGTAGAGGATATGAAACAGGATGAAGTAACAGCCAGAGAGATTGAAACAAAGTTAAGAAAAGCCTCTAATTTGAAATCCCCAGGCCAAAATGTCATACCTAACTTCTGGTAAAAAGTATTAACATCTTTGCATGAATATTTACCCATCAGTAAGAACTATTTATATGCACACCCCAAACAGACACCAACCTGGCTAACAACAGGAAAAACAGTGCTCCTACTTAAGAGTAAACCTGCAAGTTACCCTAAAAACTATAGATCAATAACTTTCCTGCCGGCGACGTATAAACTATATACTGGAACTGATGCCGACATAGTTTACAGTCATTTAGAAGAAAACTCAATTATGGCAATAGACCAAAAAGGCACTAAAAGAAAGTCATATGGAACAAAGGATCATTTGTTGTTAAATTAAGTCATAGTGGAGAACTGTAAAAAGAGGAAGAATCTATGTATGGCATGTATTGACTACAAAAATGCATTTCATAGTATCCCACATTCATGGATAAAAGAATGCTTAAAAATGTATAAGATATGCCCTACACTGATTGACTACATTTCAGTGACCATGAAACAGTGGCAGACCACTTTGCAATTAAGTCATAATAAAGGATAAATTATTATTCCAGGGATAAAAATTCAAAGTTGGATATTCCAGGGTGATTCTCTGTCACCATTGCTATTCTGCCTTGTCCTTAACCCATTAAGCTGTCTACTTAACAGCTTAGGCCATGGCTATAATTTGGCTCCTAGAAAACAACAAAGTGTAAAGACTTCTCATCTTCTCTTTGATGATGATTTAAAACTGTATAGCTTATCAGATGAGGAACTGAAAGCACAACTACAATTTGTCAAAGCTTTGTCAGATGATATAAGAATGTAATTTGGCAATGATAAATGTGCAAAAGCAAACTTTAAAGCAGAAAAACTGCAGCACCAAGAAAATATCACTTTGGGACAAGACTAAGATATATAGAGGAACTTGAGCAAGAGGGAGTGCATACATATTTGGGAATTAATGAAGGATTAACAACTAAACATGAACAAATGAGAATAAAACTTAGCAAGAAGTACTTTGGAAGACTTAACCCTGAAAACAGCATTGACATTTAGGAACAAAATTCAAGCTATAAACCAATTTGCTCTTCCTGTCCTAGCTTACAGGACTGACTGACTGGCCCCAAAATGTGCTGGACAGATTAGACAGGAAAACAAGAAGGATGCTTCATGCTCACCAAGTGATGTATAAAAATCAGTGCATACCCAGATTATATATTCCCCATTCCAAAAGAGGTATGGGCCTGCTTGAAATTGACTACTTGTATAGATCTGCAGTCATGGGACTGCACACATATCTGCTGACCTCACAAGACCCAAATGTAGTGAAAGGTTTGAAACATGAGGAGAATAAATCTAAGGTGACTTCCCTGCTTAGTATAGAAGCATATCGACTTCAAGCAGGAATGGAAATCAAACCACAAGTAGATAAAAGTCAGGCAGCAACTGAATGTGCCAAAAAACAAAAGAAAGAATATAAGGTAAAGGACCAGATTAAAAGGCAAGAAATGTGGAAAATGCATAAATATAGTTGCAAGTATAGAAAACTTCTGGAAGAACCTTATGTTGATCAGGACTGAATGCAAGAATGGTTAAGTAGAGGCAAATTCAAACCAAGAGATGAAAGATTAATATTGACGGCACAAGACAGTGGGGTATGTACATGTTGGTTTACAAAGTCTATTGAATTTGAGGAAGAAACAGAATGTAGGTTTTGTAAAACAGAAATGGAAATAGTTGCATACCTTGTTGCTGGCTGCGACATACTAATTGCAGAAAGACTATATACTGAAAGGCATAATAATGTGGCAAGACTGTTGCACTGGGGATTGTGCAAACATTATGGTATTGAAGTGGCTGAAAAACATTGGAAACATGAGCCACAAGGCATCACAGAAAACAATGAGGTCTACATCACATGGGATCACCCATTATCAGCAATTCAAAAGATAGATGCGAGAAAACTGGATATAGTGGTCCATGCAAAGGAGACAAAAGTAGCAGTGATCATTGAAATCACCACACCCAGTCACTACAGTGTCTTGCATACAGAGAGACACAAAGTCATAAAATATCAGGATTTGCGGGCAGAAACGACAGCAATGTGGAAGAAAGACAGCCAGACAGTTCCAATAGTAGTAGGAGCGACGGGTCTTATAAAAAAGAACCTACAATCATATTTAGATATGTTACCAATACATGTAACTCCATACGAATTGCAGAAGGAGTCATTACTAGGCATGTTGCGGGTACTGTGAAGAGCCCTTTTGGCTGACATCAAAGACTGAAACAATACTAATTTCATGAACTTTAATCGTACTTTGACTTAGGAATGGGATCC
This sequence comes from Protopterus annectens, assembly GCF_019279795.1. Lineage (NCBI taxonomy): Eukaryota > Metazoa > Chordata > Ceratodontiformes > Protopteridae > Protopterus > Protopterus annectens. The sequence goes on along the minus strand of NC_056735.1, from coordinate 997,152,733 downwards.
ATTCCCATCATTGTATTAGAAACCCAAAAGATTTGGAGAAGTTAAAAACTGGAATATTTAAACATGGACATTTTTACACATAATTTCTCTAACACCCCATAAAACTGCTGTTACATATAAATCAGAAAAAATAAAATGCTAGAGATGTAATGAAGCTCTTGATAAAGATTGGGTTGTTATGATCATAAACATAAAATGCAACACAGTGTCATCTTCCTAGATTTGATTTTAGAAGCTTTTGCCAAACATTGTGATCATATAATTGTACTATTACAGATTCCTTGATTTTCTTTAATGCCCCAATCCCAGACATTACTCCAGTATCACAAATACTTCTTCTTTGGTCTTTCCTAGCTAACTACTCTCTCTTTTACTAGTGAATTTATCTGTCTAGCCAAATCTGTTTGCAAAAATGAATTATCAACCACAAAAATGAGAACTAGAAATGTAACTTTTCAATACATAGCCTGGCAGAAATGTAATGGTCTATTAGAAAAGTACTAATGGTTTTGTGTATATAATTCTTATTATGGAATTTTGTATATAATTTTGTTTTATTTTGTTTCAAATTGTTGAATTATTGTTGGAATATGTAAAATCAAATAAGAACTTAAAAAAAGAAATATCCTCTAAAACCTAGCATGAGAATGACTAAGTAGCTTATTCAAATCGTATGGAATGTTTAACTATTGTAGAAAGAAGTTAAAATTCATTACTAAGCAGCGTGTGTATCTCAATCTGATATGTTATAGACTGGGTTTGAATCCATCTCTTAACCAAAACATAGGCAGGGATATGGCACATCATTTTTAACTTAGAATTCCAAAGCAAGACAAGGATATGGTACATTGGTTTAGAACCTATAACTTTGAAGCACAGAATTCTGAAACAGAATCTATGAATGGAATTAAAAATAACCAAATAAAAAAAGATCAAATGGAAAACAGGAATGTATTAAATACACCTCTCATGATGCCTCAACAGGAAGCCTTTTAGGGAGTAAAGAAAGAGCACAGATAGATAACTTAAGTATAAAATACAGTTAATACTTAGTTAACAGCAAGTCAAAAAATATAGTTTACATCAGCAAGCACTTAGTCAAGTTTAATGTTCAACCCTTTTGGCTTTGAAGTGGCAAATGTCAAAATTAGCATGCTTTCCTACTGAAGAACCTAATCCTTTGAAGAAACACATTCCGTAATTCCTACTACTGGCTGCTCCAAAACAAAAGCACATGAAGAAACTGGCTTACCATCATGATATTCTGAAAATATATTGTTACTGTACTTTCAGTATTTTTTATTTTTTATGTCTCTGACATGTTGCTGCACTCCTGATTTAAATTTTCTTGTAGTTTATTCTATATAAAAGAAGTTATAGGAACATATCAGTGCACTGACCACCCCTGCTGAGTGACAATTCAGTCTTCCTTTAATAGAAAAACATCTATTTATTTTTATTAAAATGCCCCTAGACCAAATTACAGACTGAATTCCACCACCACCACAGAGGTAAGTATCCATGTATACCTCTGATATATCATATCTTCTCAAGACTCTGAAAAAATCTCTGTACTAGCACTACCCTAATGCTTCTTCCCACCACCAGGTGAAATACATTCCAGAGTTTTTTTCACAATATCTTTTATTTTCCCTAAAAGCTATTTGTATTCAGTAACAAAATCTGGATTGATCTTAACCAGTGGGACAGATTTTTCCATTTATGCCACTAACTCTACCATTCTTTCTACAGCATAACATCTCTTGAGATAAAATTTCTTGTGCAGATTTGTTGGTAGTCTTACAACATAATTGCACCCTGTCCAATATAATTTCCTGCTAAACATAATTTTTGTAACTGAAGAAAAACAAACTTTCAAAAAACAAACCAAAAGGTTCCGAACCAGCAGGTGTAAAACTCCAAAGGTTTATTAGAAAATGTAAAAGTAAAGCGCTTTTCGTCTCCCTTAGTAGGAAGACTTCTTCAGACAAAGGAAAAAATCATCAAACACAATTTAAAACCCAAAAAAGGGGTGTGTGTTACAAAACTACAAACAGCTGCCTAAATTGAACCCACTGACATACCTTCACATTTAAAGTTGTATTACATTAAAAGCATAAATAAATGTCCACTTAGTGTAGACAGGGTGTCAACCATAAAAAAGTTTTCAAAAAAGTAACATGAACTTGATAAAAGTAACCAAGAATGTCTTAGTGAAGATTCATGAACCTAATCAAGTGTAAATACTATTTGTTTCCCTTAAAATACATTTTAGCAAACAACTATTCATAGGGTAAAACAAAACTCATACAGAATCTTGTGATTAAAAAGAAAATAAAATGAAGTAATGCTTACAGCCAAATATAATATCCATTCCTTAACAGAAAAGGTAGTGAGGAGTACACATCTCTAATGCATAATGAAGAATCAATAATAAATTAATAAATAAACAGTGAAACTCAACTAGGAGTCTGCAATAAGCGGAATTTCAAAGGCGTTTCTAATAAAAGAAACGTTATTTCTAATATTAAATAACCGAATGTTTATTTCTGTGTTAAAAATCTAACACAGAAATTGCTCGTCATTTCAACGCCAACAGAATGCAACAACAGTATATGAAAAAGAAATTTTTTTTTTAAATGTTCCTTGAGCAATGGGTAAAGCACCAAGCTGCAATGAGAACACTTTCTAAGCTTTAGTATGCACAGTTGTAGCAGCCAAAACAAATCAAAATGCAGCTGTTTCAGGAAAAAATATGGCAAGGCATTGCGTGAAAAACACGTCTAAATCAAAACAAACAAACCACCGGATTCACAAGATGGTACTTCATTCAAGAACCATGCAGGTACTAAACATGCGAAAAAGGCAGATAGCCAAACAAATGAAAAATCAGTTCACAATCGTGCCCATGAATACGGCACATTGTTCTGCAAATGAGTTTGTACTGTGTGTGAAAAAGGTAATAAATAAAGTAGCAGAAGACAAAAAAAAAAAGAAAGAAAGAAACGCAACACCTAAGTAAATCCACAGCTGTTGGTGTTCAGTGACATTGACAATAAGTAAACATAGCACTTCAAAATACCGTGGGTCTAAACATTAAGGTCTCATTGTTGCTTACGTAAAAAGGTGTATGTGTCTAGAAGTAAGCAAAAATCAAGTCAGACCACAATGCAGAACCTGACAAAAATAAAACATACAAATCCTGAACGAAACTATGCAAAATGAAAATACAAATAAAAATAAAATAAAATAAGGTATGGGTCAAAGTACAGCGAAGCGCTGCAGAGGTCAGAAAACCAATGTTTCTCAAGTTAAACATTTGTGAATTAAGGTTTAAAAACCAGACTTGAGGTTTAAGTAATGATGAAAGAAGTCTTAACTTAGCAGGTTTCTTAACTTTAAAACATAAGTCAAAGAAGTAACTTCGTTCAACCCTGGTGACGTGTAAGAGTTCATTTTAAGTTGCCAAATGAGTTCCTTTTTTTTTAATAAAAATTGTTGGGTCCTCCTCTTTCATCTGTAAGTACCTGGTCTATAACTTTAAAAAGGAAAGCTTGAGAAGGGTTGTTATTACAATGTCTTGCAAGGGCGTTAGTGCTGCTCTTCTTCCTAATGTGGTACGTATGTTCATAAATTCTCTCTTTAAGTTTTCTGTCAGTCTTCCCTATATAAAAGGCAGGGCATGAATGGCACACAGCTAAATACACCACTGATTTTGAGTTACAATTGTAACGACCCTTTGCTTTAAACAGAAGTTGCTTCACTATACATGTGGACCCTGTAGATATAAATTTGCAATAGTTGCATGTCTCACATTTGTATGTGCCTTCAGTTCTAGTATGCTTTATTGAAGGTCTTTCCATAATGTTTTTGAGGTTTCTGCCCTTTCTAAAAATGATAACAGGTTTGTCCCCTATTTTCTCCGTGAGTCCTTTTTCAAAAGATAACAACTGCCAATTCTAAGTACATTGCTAATATATTTAGCTTCTAATGAAAAAGAAGTAATGAAACTTTTTTATTGTACTTCTCTTGGGAAAAAATGGTTTGACCCATGCTAGAAGAGTGGACACCAAGAATCTGTAATGTGACTTCATCTGACTCTGCCAGGTTCACGTTGGTTTGTTTTAAAGTCAGAATGGGATTGAAAGAACCCAAACCCCTTTTCCTACAAACTTCTCCTATTGTGTCATCCACCAGTGACTCGGGGTACCCACGACTCATAAACATGCATTTCAACAAGGTACATTCCTCGTTGAAGGCGGAGTCTTCAGTAGTCATTCTTGCTGCTCTAACTAGTTGGCCCTTTAAAACAGATTTTTTCTGGTGTAACGGGTGGCAACTAGAAAAATGTAACATGGTGTTAGAGTGAGTGGGTTTCCTGTAGGTTTTAGCAACATAACCCCTGTGGATGTCATCTCTCTTCAAGTCAACATCCAAATAGTTAATGGTGTCTTCATCAAAGGTAAATGTGAATTTCAAAAATGGAGTGCTGTTATTTAAAACCTCAACAATGCCCTTGCAAGACATTGTAATAAGAACCCTTCTCACGCTTTCCTTTTTAAGGTTTTTAAAGTTATAGACCAGGTACTTACAGATAAAAGAGGAGGACCCCAACAATTGTTATTAGAAAAAAAGGAACTCATTGGCAACTTAACATTGGTTTTCTGACCTCTGCAGCGCTTCATTGTACTTTGACCCATACCTTATTTTATTTTATTTTTATTTTCATTTTGCATAGTTTCATTCAGGATTTGTATGTTTTACTTTTGTCAGGTTCTGCATTGTGGTATGATTTGATTTTTGCTTACTTCTAGACATATACACCTTTTTGCGTAAGCAACAATGAGACCTTAATGTTTAGACCCACGGTATTTTGAAGTGCTATGTTTACTTGTTGTCAATGTCATTGAACACCAACAGCTGTGGATTTACTTAGGTGTTGCATTTCTTTCTTTTCTTTTTTTTTTTTTTTTTTGGTCTTCTGCTACTTTATTTATTACCTTTTTCACACACAGTACAAACTCATTTGCAGAACAATGTGCCGTATTCATGGGCACGATTGTGATGATTTTTCATTTGTTTGGCTATCCGCCTTTTTCGCATGTTTAGTACCTGCACGGTTCTTGAATGAAGTACCGTCTTGTGAATCCGGTGGTTTGTTTGTTTTGATTTAGACGTGTTTTTCATGCAATGCCTTGCCATATTTTTTCCTGAAACAGCTGCATTTTGACTTGTTTTGGCTGCTACAACTGTGCATACTAAAGCTTAGAAAGTGTTCTCATCACAGCTTGGTGCTTTACCCATTGCTCAAGGAACATTTAAAAAAATATATATATATTTTTCATATATTGTTGTTGCATTCTGTTGGCGTTGAAATGACAAGCAATTTCTGTGTTAGATTTTTAACACAGAAATAAACATTCAGTTATTTAATATTAGAAATAACATTTCTTTTATTAGAAACACCTTTGAAATTCCGCTTATTGCAGACTCATAGTTGAGTTTCACTGTTTATTTATTCATTTATTATTGATTCTTCATTATGCATTAGAGATGTGTACTCCTTACTACCTTTTCTGTTAAGGAATGGATATTATATTTGGTTGCAAGCATTACTTCATTTTTTTTTATTTTTAATCACAAGATTCTGTATGAGTTTTGTTTTACCCTATGAAAAGTTGTTTGCTAAAATGTATTTTAAGGGAAACAAACAGTATTTACACTTGATTAGGTTCATGAATCTTCACTAAGACATTCTTGGTTACTTTTATCAAGTTCATGTTTCTTTTTTGAAAACTTTTTTATGTTTGACACCCTGTCTACATTAAGTGGACATTTATTTATGCTTTTAATGTAATACAACTTTAAATGTGAAGGTATGTCAGTGGGTTCAATTTAGGCAGCTGTTTGTAATTTTGTAACACACACCCCTTTTTTGGGTTTTAAATTGTGTTTGACGATTTTTTCCTTTGTCTGAAAAAGTCTTCCTACTAAGGGAGACGAAAAGTGCTTTACTTTTACATTTTCTAATAAACCTTTGGAGTTTTACACCTGCTGGTTCGGAACCTTTTGGTTTGTTTTTTGAAACATAATTTTTGTCTTCAATGTTTCTCCCAAACAGTTATGCTATGCACTAAAAGCAATATAACCTATGCCTATTAAAAATTCTTACTTATAAATATGTTCACACTCGAAAAAAGGCCATGTAAATATGCAGTTGCAAAGGTGCCCCCCTGGAAGTCTCCCTAATCTTGTAAAGCCACGCATATTTAAAAGCAAACAAAGTAGCTTTCAGACCCCCACTGTGCAAGGATAAAGTTGTGCCTCCTACTCTACCCCTGAGTTGATTGCACTTTGCATTTTCTAATCCTATGTTATTATAATTACTCTTGAATGACTCCAGCTTAGAGGTTAAGTATAATGACACCTGTAATTTAAAAATGCCAGTATTGGGGTGCTCTGTTTTACAATTCTGGGAAAGAAACAAATTAATGGATCCTCATATAAAGAAAGGAGGCAGTGCATAAAAGGGCACTAAAATGATGCAAGATGTACATAATAAACCTTATGAAAACAAGTTAAAGCATAGTGCATTTAGTATAAATGTTCAGATAATATAAGGAAAGTCTTCAAAATCCTAGACCCTGGAAAAAGGTAAAAATGCAAAGAGCACAATATAAAGGTTAAGCTAGTGGGTTGGATGTCTCACGGTCTAAACAGGGAAGCATTCTTCTTTTTTTATTTATTTTTTTTTTTTTACAAATAGAAAAAGAAAGAGTGATAGAGATGAAATTGCTGACACAGTAAATGGCCTGTCTGAGGAAGTTTGATTTTAAGACAAAGAAAGAACTTATAGGTTCATATGTGTATACCACACTTAGAACTAACGCCCTCAAAAGCCTAGCTGTGAAACTGAAATGGAACCCACAAATTTGATTTATTTTTGTCTTATGGGGTGGTGATTTACTGACTGCCTCTGTCCATCAGAGACATAGGAGCCAAACCAGGGGTGAACTTCCAATTTCCCATTCATTGCTCCAAATTGCACTTAAATATAGGGATAGGAGTTACTCTGCTTCACATGCATGGGGAGCCTCTTCCAGAGAATGGGAATGTTCTAAGAAACATATCTGTGTCTTGAACATGTTCTCGTTTTATTGCAAGCAAAATTTAGGTTTTTTAATCTAGTAGCTCTGATGCTGTTTGTTTTGACGATGTGCAAAAGATTAATCAAAACAGGGTCCAGGGTCCAGGCATGCCTTGTATGCCAGGCAAAGACCATCTCTCAGAAGTTTGTATAATACCAAGTAAAGACAGAGGGTTTTGAGACAGCTGTGTTTACTTCCTGTATTCTTTTTGCAAGGAACACTTGTGGACATTACAGTTGATGCATGTGTCTGGTCAGGTACACAACAAAGAGGGCATTATGCTTTATGATGGGACTGATGAGGGTCAAGTACAATGGTTTGATGACCTGTCTTGACATAGATATCATGTCCTTGCTTGTATGTTGAGCAACACGGAAGGATTTTCTTACTACCTTGGACACATGTTGGTTGAAGGCGAGTAACTATCTACATGAGTTCCCAGATCCCTGACTACTGAATCAGCTTTTAAAGGTGTTTTATTGATGATGTAGTTACCTGGGATGGCAGACTTCCCAAAAGGTAATATAATGCATTTCTTGGTATTGAGCTTTAATCCATGGCTTTGGCACCAAGCATTTGTCTGTATTAGACCTTCCTGAAGGGTACTCTCATCTTGGGGGGATTCAATGCCTGCTCCCAGTTTACAATCATCTGTGAACTCAGTTAGCCAGAAACCTTTAAGAATGGCTTTCACTTCTAAGAAGTAGATGCCAAAGAAGAGTGGGCCTAGCACACAGCCCTGAGGGATTCCACTTGTGACCAGCCTCTTTGTGGAGGTGGCCTCATCAAACTTCTATCCTTCTGAGTCCTATCAGTGAGCCAGCTACCTATCCAGTGTGTTATAAAGGGGTTTATACCTGGTTCTGTAAGCTTTTTGACAATGCCCAAGTGGGGTATTTTATCAAATGCCTTAACCAGATCTAGGTAGGCCGTATGCACAGTTTTCCCTTTATCCACTGCCTTTGTGACCTTTTTAAAGAAATCCACCAGATTCAGTAAACATAACTTTTCTTTGACAAAGCCAAACTGGAATGGATCCAGTGTCTGGAGGTCTCCTGTGTCCATGTTGATATTTTCCATGATAATTCTTTCCATGGTTTTACAAATAAGACTTGTCAGATTAATGGGACTGTAGTTTCCAGGATCTGCTAAAGGTCTTTCCTTCTTTATTTTATTTAACATTTGTTTTACCAGGATATCTGACTGGACAGCTAGTGTCCATTTTCAGCGGAGTCCTGGGGAGAAAAGCACCAAGATGTTACAATGTGAATACATTGTTATTAAAGAATAATAATTAGTAGAATGCTGACATTTTTAGCAGACATGACAGTCAAATGCAATAATAGTAGTCGGATAACAAGTGGTAGAATGTGAACATATAAAAGGCAAAAACAGTAAATACAATAAAATCTCACAGTACAGTTAGGAGATCACATATCCTACAGTACTAGTACAATATATGCACATACGGTACTCAGAGAAGGTACATATTTACAATATTTACACAATATACAATGCGGGGAGTGCCTTCTGTGTGGAGTCTGCATGTCCTCCCCGTGGTTGGATGGGCATTCGAAAGACATCCATAAATGGGCGTGCCTTCATTGAAGGTTGAACGTCGAGCTGGCACCTTGGCGTTCATGAAAATCTACTGCCAATCATTAGCGGACCGGAGTTCTGCTGTGGTGATCCCTAACCGGGAAAAGCCGAAAGACAAACAAAACAACACAATATACAATGCTCATAGGTGGGCCAAGATGACAGTGAAAAATATGCATCAGAGGTCTTAGGGGGTAACCTGCCTACAGTGGGGTGAAGATTCGGGGGGGTCATTGCAGTTGCAAAGAGGGTTAGCATAAAGGTGAGATTTAAGGAGGTCTTTAAATGTGGTTGTGTGACTTTGTATCCTGAGGTCAGGAGGGAGGGTGTTCCATGCTTTTGCAACCTCATGGGAGAATAGGGCTTCTCCAGAGCTGTTCTTGCATGGATTGACTTCAATCAGGGCTTTGTTACTGGATCGTAACTCCCTGTTGGAGTTGCAGAAATTTAACATGCCAACTAGGGCTGGGGTTCTCTCAGAGTGATGTGGAATTTGATGAGCTATGTTGAGTTGGTGGTAGCTTAGTAAGCTTGGAAATTCTAACTAGTGTAGTTTAAGTGGAGATCGACTGTGGTGGGAGTGTGATTTAGCACTGTTTGTGAACCTAGCTATCTTGTTGTAGCATGTGGAGAGTTTGTTCAGGTTGGTTTTATTAATGTTAGTTAGAACTGGGGAGGCATAAAGTAATGTTAATAAGAGATGAGCTCTGGCTATGGCAGTCCTAGACTTGGAGGTTAGGAACTGTTTGCTGTGTGATAGAGTCATCCTAGCTTTTTGTGGACTTTAGAGATGGTTTGGGATATGTGTTTATTGTATTTAAGTTGTTGATCAGTTGTGATGCCTAGTAGTTCGGCCTCTGGTACTGGGGAGATGGGGGTGTTGTTGGCTGAGAGAATGGAGAAGGTGATGTCATTGATCTTAGTTGGGTGGAACAGCATGAACTGTGTTTTTTTGGGATTAGTATCAGTTGGTGATTGTTTAGCCAATTCTCTATCTCAGTGAAGGATTCTTGGGCTTTACTTTGTAGAAGATGGATGTTGGGTGCTAAGCAGATTAGGGTTGTATCATCAGCATATTGGACAATATCAGCTTTAGTGGTTGCTAAGTGGAGTTTGTTTGTAAATATGTTAAAGAGAAGGAGGCCTAGGATTGAGCCTTCGGGGATTCCACATGTGACGGGGAGTGGAGGGGAATAGAGAGTTGACCCATTTGACAGATTGTGAGCAGTTGCTTAGGTAACTGTTGAACCAGTGCAGGGTGGGATTATCAAGGTTGAGTTCAGAGAGGCAGGCAAGGAGTTTATTGTGGGAAACTGTGTCAAATGCCTTGGATAAGTCTAGGAAGGTGGTGGAGACAAGTTTGCCTTGGTTCCTGTATGAGTTTATGGTACTGGAGAAGTTAATTAGGGCAGTGGTGGTGCTATGGGATGGTCTAAATCTGTGTTGGGTTTTAGATAGTAGGTTGTTGGATAGTAGGTGGGTGAGGAGTTGGTGGTGGATACATCTTTCGAGAATCTTTGATAGAGTGATAGGATCGCAATGGGATGGTAGTTGGAGAGGTCGGTAGAGGGGCCATCCTTGTGGAACAGCATGATATGTGAGGTTTCCACAAGGATGGAACAGTGTGTTCAGTAATAGATCTACTAACTAGTAGGGAGATGGGGTAGGCAGTGGCTGTGGATGCAATTTGGAGATATTCAGAGGGTACATTTTCGGCAGTGAGAGTTGTTGGTTTGAGTTTTGCTAAGAGTTTTGAATGGCTGATGTTAGTACTGGTTTGAGTGAGAAGGGGGTAGAGTTAGTTTGGCATTTTGGGGGTTGTGGGTGATACATCATTTATGAGTTTCAGTATGGAAGAGGTAAAATAGTTGTTGAAATTTGAGGCTACATCAAGGTCTGCTTTACCAAGCTGTGCAGGTAAGTGACTACAGAGGCAATCTGTAAACTTAATGGCAAACAAAATGTGTTTAATAGAGGGAACAAAGATAGGCTAGTGATAAAAAAACAATGGGAAGAATAGTCTTGCAGAAGCCTAATAACTTTCAATAACTTTCCAGGGTACGAGTTTAACAGGTAAAAATTTAAAAGTACTGGACTGAGGTGGGGGGTAGACAGACAGCGAGCAGCTGGGAGGGCTACAGTAAGGGTCCTAGGCTTAGATGGATAGCTAGTAGGGAGTGGGTGGGGCCTGCGCTAGAAAACACTTTCCCATTGCCAACCCTGGTGGAATGCTAACAATAGGTATGTGGTAAATTAACCTTTTACTAGGAGCCTGAGTGGTCGCTTGTTCATTGGGCTGCAAGCAGGAGGTTGCTTGTTGGAACTTGGGACCCAATGTGGTTTTCTTATTCATGCTCTGTGATTACAAAGATGTTGAAATGTCAGTATTAGGTGGGGTTATTTAAAAAAGCAAGAGAAACAACAATGAGCTGTAAGAACAGATTAGACTACTAAAAAATAGGCAGAGGACAGAGCTATGGATGGTCTGCGGTACAACTACTGGATCTTAAAGCCTCAGTTGGAACAGATAATACAGTATATGTACCACTAGATGGTGGTATTGGGCAAGTTTTAATGCAGGCTAACTGCAGTGACAAGACCAAGCAAAGGTCAGTGCGCCACTTTACAAAAGCTGCAGTGCACTTGGGTGGATGGGCTATGCAGTATTAAGCTACAAACAGTAAAAGCGCATACCATAAATATTATTAAAATAGCAAAACTTTTACCACTTTTAATATAAGACAAAAGCTACAGTGTGCTTGAGTGGATGGGCGGTGCAGTATTAAGCTACAAACAGTAAAAGCGCACACGTAACAAATTAGGGCAGTTACAGATAAGTCTTATATACAGTACTGGGTGTCCGGTTTACTCATAGTCTATATTTGGGGATAAACTGCACTCTGCACCCAGTAACTATATGGGGACAAGGCAATATCAGTGAACAAGCATTATATTGGTCAACCCCAAAACATAAGCGGTTGCCCATCTGAGTTTTGCACTCTGATGCTACAAACAACAGCCCCTAGGTATACATACTACCTTCCATTAATACGGTATAAAAACAGGTTACAAAACAGGCTAAAAAAGACCTGAGCACCCTTGTGGTCACAGCAGCAGTTCAGTAGACATTATTTGTGGCGGTTTACAGTATAATCCAGTATAAACGCCAAGAATCAAAGTCCACAAAGTCAGTAGGTGGTCATAATGCATGAATAAACACAGTTAGCAGCAGTTATACAGAATGTAAGAGTGCTAGTAAACAATATAGCCCTTGTTTAATCAGAAAACATCATAAAAAGCGAATAACAGGAATAAAAAGCAATATAAACACACAGCACAGATGCACACACGGAGGGTTGGCAGTGGAGGAAAGTGATTCTAATTTGGCACTCTTTTGTCGGTGGCTTTAAAACCTCACATAGGTCATGGGGGAGGGTAGAAATAATACTCAGGTGGTCACTGCAATGACATGAACCAAGCCAGGAAGGTAAGTGACTACAGAGACAATCTGTAAACTTAATGCCTAACGAAATGTGTTTAATGGAGGGAACAAAGATAGGCTAGGGATAAAAAAATGGGAAGAATAGTCTTGCCAGAAGCCTAATAACTTTCAATAACTTTCCAGGGGTCAAGTTTAACAGGTAAAAATTTAAAAGTACTGGGCTGAGGTGGGGGGGGCAGACAGACAGCAAGCAGCTGGGAGGGGTACAGTAAGGGTCCTGGGCTCAGTTAGACAGCTAGTAGAGAGTGGGTGGGGCATGCCGCTAGAAAACACTTTCCCACTGCCAACCTTGGTGGAGTACTAACAATAGGTATGTGGAAAATTAACCTTTTATTTTGCTTGAAACTAGGAGCCTGAGTGGTCGCTTGTTCATAGGGCTGCAAGCAGGAGGTTGCTTGTTTGAACTTGGGACCCAATGTGGTTTTCTTATTCACACTCTTTTATTTTGCTTGAAACTAGGAGCCTGAGTGGTCGCTTGTTCATAGGGCTGCAAGCAGGAGGTTGCTTGCTGGAACTTGGGACCCGATGTGGTTTTCTTATTCACGTTCTTTTATTTTGCTTGAAACTAGGAGCCTGAGTGGTCGCTTGTTCATAGAGCTGCAAGCAGGAGGTTGCTAGCTGGAACTTGGGATCTGATGTGGTTGTCTTATTCATGCTCTGTAATGTCCAGCAACTGTTTGAACTGCATCCACTTCACTATTTTCAGCAGCCATTGAAATGATTTTCTCAAAAACCTATCCAGATAGCATATAACAAAGCATGTGCATCACCTCAACATGTAACGCAAATGGATCATTCCCAGCAACACAGGCCATTCTTCAATAGTAACATAGAGGGACTGCACTAAACTCCATCTTTTCACTCTGACTGCGCATATTCAACTTATGAAAGGGGATTGCTGTCACAGTCCTCTATTCACGTGACATAAAGCCTGTTTTAAGACTACAGTTAAATAATGAGTCCAGGGGTCCCGATAAGTCATAGGTTCATAGATGTGTACTAGGCTAATCGCCCTGGATCCTTTACAAACCTAGCCCATGGGATTACCCTGGCATTGTGCCACCCAACCTTAGTTCCTAGTGCCTCTGTCAAGCAGAGCCACTGGAGTGATCCCCGGGGTGAATTTTCTATTTCCAATCCACTCATCAGGATTTCTCTTGAAGACGGCCAGTGAGGTGCTCTGTTTGACATGTATGGGAAGTCTATTCCATATCATGGGCAGTCTCTGGGTTATGAACCTGTCCATCCAGCATGTTTTGTTGATTGTGTAATGAGGTAGAGGTCTCTGGAGCATGTGTTGTGGAGGGATTGGGATTTCTTTAGATGCAGCATTTCTAACAAAGCTGGGTCAGACATGGCTTTGTAAGTCAAGCAGAGATCGCCTCTAAGTAGGCGATATGTGACAGGGAATAGTTGGAGTTTTTTGAGTCTGTCCATATAGGACAAGTGTTTAAGGCCTAGGATCCTCTTTGTGAGGTACTTTTGTGGCCTGTCCAATTATTGCAGGTGTCTAGTGAGGTACATGCCAAATGGGGCACTGTACTCGATGACTGGCCTAATGAGGGAAGAGTAGAGGGAGACAATGATCTCTTTCTTCCTGGATGCAAAACCCTTAGTAATGAGATGTGCCACATAGATGGACTTTCTGACCACAGTGGCAATGTAGTGATCAAAAGAGAGGCTACTGTCAACCTGTGCTCACAGATCTCTTATAAAGCTTTCTGTGTTCAGTGGACTACCATCGATGTGGTAATTCATGGGAACCGGGTTTTTCCCAAAGGGGATGACAACACATTTTTTGGCATTGAGCTTATGGCCATGGTTCTGACACCAATTGTTGGTCTCAGTGAGGTCTTTCTGTAGGATGTGAACATTACTTGGGGAGTTAATAGTTCCCGACTTGCAACAGTCTGCGAACTTTGTCAGAAAGAGTCCCTTCGTGTTGACCGGGACTTCAGAGAAGTAGATACCAAACAGGAGAGGACCCAGGAACGAACACTGTCGGACTCCACTTGTGACTGGTCGCCAGTCTGACTTGGAGTCAGCTACTTTCGCACTGTAGATTCTATCTGTGGGCCAGTTTGCAACTCACCTAGTGATATACAGGTTGATGCCTAGCTTAGTGAATGTTTCTATGATTCCTGAGTGGGGAATGGTATCAAAGGCCTTGGCCAGATCTAGGTAGGCTGTATGAACCACCTTGCCTTCATCCACAGCTCTGGTGACTGACTCATATAAGTCAACCAGGTTAAGCAGGCATGGTCTACCCTTCACAAAACCAAACTGTGTGGGATCCAGAGCTTGGAGATTCCCTATATCCTTGTTTATTAGGTCCGTGATGGTGCGTTCCATAGCTTTGCACATCAGACTCATCAGACTAATGGGCGATAGTTCCCAGGGTCTGTAATCACTCCTCCTTTGTGGAGAGGGATGACTGTAGCTGTGCGCCATTTGGTAGGGACAAAGCCTGACATGAGGCTATGGTTGAACAGGGTACACAGGTGAGGTGCCAGTTCACTCTGTAGTTCATGTAGAACACAGCCAGGGATATTGTCAGGTCCCATAGAAGCTGTATTCTCGACCTTGGACAGTGCTGTTTTAACTTGTGCAGCAGTAATACTGGGTGCATGGCAATCTACTGGTATTATGATTGGTCCTTTGGGGGGGCAAAGTTGGCACTGAATCTGTCAGCCAGTATATTGATAATATCTGTTGGCTCGGTATAGGAAGTACCATTGTGCAGTAGCTCAGAGCAAATCTGGGTATTGTCATGGAGATTCTTTACATAACTATAGAAGGCCTTGTGGTTGTCTTTACTATCTGCTGCAATCCTGTTTTCATAGCTGGCTTTAGAGGATTTGATGAGGAATCTCAACTTTTTGTTGAGGCTGATAAGGGAGTTTTTCCAGTCTTGGGACTTCCCCTTATTCCGCATCAGTTTCCTCCTTCTGTTGTAGAGTTTGTTTATGGCAGGGGACCACCACATTGCCTTCCTTTTTTTGGAGGAGAGCATCATGGTTCTAGTCGGTATGGCGAGATCCATGCATTTATGTACGTGTTCGTACAGTGCATTGGTGTATGATTCGGTGGTCATGCAACTATTCTCCATTTACATGGGTGCCGTTAAGTTAGTCACCTCTGTTTTAAGGAGCACAAAGTTAGCTTTGGAGAAGTTTTTTATGGTGGTTACTTTTGCGGGGGGGGGGAATTTGTATTTCCAAGGTGATTAGTTTGTGATCGGATCTAACCAGGGAGGAATTGACTATTGGTGTAGAGCAACGGTCACCCATGTTAGTAATGACCAGGTCAAGGATGCTGCTACCTCTAGTGGGGATAAGAACAAGCTGGTCCAGGGCATTGGAATTAATGCATTCCAGGAAACGTTGGGCAAGTGTATTGGTACATGAGTAGTTTTCCCAATTAATGGAGGGGTAGTTGAAGTTACATGAGTAGTTTTCCCAGTTAATGGAGGAGTAGTTGAAGTATTTCTAGACTATTCAGAAGGCATCCTGGGAGGTCACTGGGGCCCATTGAGGTCATGTTCTTGACCTTAGTGAATGCAGCCAGTACATGCTTCCTAGTTATAGTTGGAGGGTTGATGTTTGAGGGTATTACCGAGGAGATGGTTGAGGTGCGAGGGAGGTAAAGTTGGAACTGAATTTGTTCGCTAACAGGTTCACTACATCACTAGGCTCGGTGAATGAATCACCCATTAACCACTAGTTTAGCATATTGCTGTGTGCTGCCCTTAAGGTTTCTGACATAGCTGTAGAAGGCTTTATAGCTGTCTTTCACATGGGAGGATATCTTAACCTCAAAGTTGGCTTTGCTTGAGCTAATTAGCCCTATTAGTTGCCTATTTACTTTGATGAGAGAGTTTTTATCTTTATGTGAATTACTCTTCGTGATTTTTGCCATCACTTTTTTTTCCTTTTGTTCTATATCCTGTGTAATTCTGGATGTCATCATGGCAAACTGTTTCTGGGGCTAGTTCTGGATATACTTCTGGTAGGTACAGCAGCCTCTATGCAGCCATTGACATGGTTGTACAGAGTTTCTGGAGAGCAGTTCAACATAGGCTTCTGCGTTATCAGGGTTTGCAGGAGCATTGAATTTTGACAAGCCATCATTTAATAACAGGTAATTTGCCATGGGATAGTTTTTAACAATTGCTAATTTTAATGGGATTAAGGAGTTAATTTTGATTTTGAAGCATACAGCTTTATGGCTGGACCTTACCAGGGTGAACGAGACACTGAGGGGGGTGCAGCATTCTCCCATATTTGTAAGCACTAAGTCCAGTATGTTGGATGTATTCACTATTTGGTCAAGAGTGTTTGTATTTACGATGTCCAGGAGTCTCTGTGCCTGTAGATTTGAGGTCATGTAGGATGGATTCTCAGTCTATAGAGGAGTAATTAAAGTCTCCCGTGAGTAGGGTGTTAGGCTGGATGGTAAGTGTCTGCAGTAGGATCAAGTATGCATCGTGAGCATCTTAGGACATGGAAGGTGAGCTATAGCTGGATACGATATGGTATGGGATTTTGTCTGTGGTGATCTGCACGTCGAGGAGCTCCAGCACATCATCCTGTTTGACCACCCAACATCTCTGCTTGTTATTAATATATATTCAGACACCTCCATCATCAGCCATTGTCTAAAAGTGTGGAAGGCACTGAAACATTGCACTGCCGGGGTACTCTCTGATGCTTTAAACTATGCCTTGGTAACTGCACAGATATCTATATTCTCAAGTGTGAGGAAGGCTTGGAGGGAGTGTAGGTTTTTTTTTTTTTTTTGGCTCCTGGCATTGAGCAGTAACATCTTGAAATTCTGTTAAGCTGATTTTGCTCTGTTGGTAGGTTTGTCAATTTGGCATTGCCTAAAAAGGCACTATGTGGCAAACAAAGCCTTAGCCAGTATTCAAAAGCCTCGGAAGGGAAAGGTGTAGACCATCCTTGGCAAAGCAACATGGTCTGTTGACCATGTCTTCCCAAGCTGACAAATACTGGATCTCCTTAGAATGACACTAGAAAGGCAGCCACTCATTGAAATTGTTCATTTTTTGCTTATATTGTAGCATCATCCTCGATGTTGGTAATATGCTGCTCAGTGGTGGGCTCATAACAGCCTGAGACAAATAGTCTGAAAGCTCCATAATGTCTCTTTCCTTGTAGTCCAGGGAGATACATCTCAAGTCATTGACACCTACATGGACTATGATGGAATCATACTGAGACTTGAGTGCATGTGTGATCTGGCAGATCCTGGCTCCAAATAAGCAGCTCACAGCTATCTTCTCCTTGTTCAGCCTGGTTAGAGGGGCATCAGTATATTTTACAATGGAGTCTCCTTTGATGAGATTTCTAGGAAGTCTGTTTGCTTCACAGAATCACAGGATCATGGGAGGTTACTATGCTAATGGCCCTAGAGCCTATACAAGCCTAGCCGTGTAATACCCATCTTCCCTAACTGATCATGTTAGATGGTCTATATTTGCAGTGTGAGTTGATGATCAGCACCAACTGCCCCTGTCCATGAGGGACACAGGTGCCACTCCTGAGTTGAATTTATGGTCTCCCTACCAATTCTCTAAGTTTTGCTTAAATATGGTCATTGCGGAGCTTTGTTTCACGTGAATTGGGAGTTTATTCCAAAGAAGCAGCAATCTCTAGGAAACATATCTGTCTCTCCAGCATGTTCTGTTAATGTCACAGGCAAGGCTAAGATCCCTGGAGTGAGTAAATATTGTCCCATTTGACTTGCAGATGTGTAGCAATTCCATTAGGCAGGGTCAGAGACTGCTCTGTATCTCAGGCACAAGTCGCCTCTCAGCAGCCTATAAGATGCAGAGTACAGTGATAGGGCTTCAGTTTATCCACATAGGTCATATTTTGAAGGCCCTGTAATTTCTTGGTGAGAAACATCTGTGGTCTCTCCAGATACTGCAAGTGTCTGGTGAGGTACATACAGAAGGGAGCATTATACTCTATTAGTGGTCTGATGAGTGTCGAGTACAGAGGAGTTATAACATCCTTAGTCCTGGATATGATGCCCTTGCTTATGAGTTGTGCAATGTAGAAGGCTTTCCTTACCACTGTGGACATATGGTGATCAAAGTTTAGGTTGCTGTCAACCTGTGTTCCCAAATGTCACACACTGGGTTAGAGCTTAGGGGGCTATTGTCTGTATTATAATTTGCAGGGGCATCTCCTTTTTTAAAGGGGATAATAATGTACTTCTTTGCATTTAGTCTGAGTTCATGGCTTTGGCACAAGTCGTTTGCCTGTGTTAGCCCCTTTTGTAATATATTAACATCATTAGGGGACTCGATGATTGTACCTAGTTTACAATCGTCAGTGAAACTGGTAAGCGAGAGGCTGTCTAATTTTGCCTGGACTTCCAAGAAACAGATTCTAAACAGCAGAGGGCCCAGCACACATCCTTGTGGTACACCACTGGCAACTAATCTACTGGTAGAGGTAGGATTCCCAAGTTTGACTGTGTGTGTTCTCTTGGTGAGCCAGTTGGCTACCCATCTAGTAACGTATGGGTTAATCCCTGCTGGGAGAGTTTCTGAATGATACCTGAGTGGGGAATTGTGTCGAAAGCCTTGGCTAAGTCAAGATAGGTGGTATGTACTGTTTTGCCTTTATCCAGGTCTTTGGTGACATTCTCAAAGAAGTACACCAGGTTTAATAAACATGATCTACCCTTAACAAAGACAAACTGGGTCAGGTTGAGAGTTTTAAGGTCGTCTATGCCTTTGTTAACAAGGTCCATGATGATTCTTTCCATGGCCTTGCAGATAAGGCTGGTTAGACTTATGGATCTATAGTTCCCAGGGTGGGCTAATAGACCCACTTGTGCAAGAGAATTACTTTTGCTGTTTTCCACTCTGCTGGAACAAAGCCAGTGCTTAGGCTGTGGTTAAAGAGAGTACCAAGTGTTTCCGCAAGGTCCTGCTTTAGGCTGTTTAGTAAGCAGCCTGGGATGTTATCTGGTCCCATAGAGGCCGTGTTGTTGGCCTTGGAAAGCACAGCTATGACCTGTTCTTTGGAGATACTAGGTAGAGGACTGATAACGGTATGCTTTGGGGTATGACAAGTGGAGACGGGGGGTGGTGTTTTCACCAAATCTGTCAGCTAGCAGGTTGGCAATTCCTTCAGGTTCAGTATGAGTGATACCGTCCACTTCTAGTTCAGCACAAAGCTGGGCCTTCCCTTTTAGATTTTGGACATAGCTAAAAAATGTCTTATGATTATCCTTAGCTAGGGATGCTAACTTAGCTTCGTAATTAGCTTTAGAGGACTTTACAAGATATCTGACCTGTTCAAGCTGTGGAGGTTGTTCTTCCTCTGCTGAGTCAGTTCCCTCTTGTTCCTAGACATCAGTTTCTTCCTCTTGTTATATAACCTATTTATACATGAGGTGCACCAGAATGGCTTGTTTTTTCATGAGGACCTGGGTTTGATCCATTCAGATACAGCCGAGTTTATACAGTTGTTTGTATAGGTGTTTATAAAGGGCATTTGTGTATACCTCTGCATAGGAATCTTTGTTGGCTGCTTTAGCAGGGGGGTTCAAAACTATTTACACCATCGCTTAGTAGGCTGCAGTTTGCTTTGGAGAAATTTTTCATTATTTTAGCTCCGGGGGGGATTAGGTCCAAGTATTACTTCAAATGACACTGATTTATGATCAGACCTTACCAGGGAGGGTGACACACTGGGGGTACTGCAGTGACCCCCCCATGTTGGTAAACACTAAGTCCAGAACATTTGAGCCCTCTGTGGGGGTAAGGACTATCTGATCCAGAGCATTTGTATTGACAAAGTCCAGGAACCTCAGGATGAACATGTTTGTGCTTGTCTGTGTCTCCTAATCTATGGAAGGATAGTTGAACTCACCCATGACCAATGTGTTTGGCTGGATAACAAGTGGCTGTAGTATGTCCAGGTAGGCAGTGTGTTTCTCTTGGTTCATGGTGGGGCACCTATAGCTAACAATGATGTTGAAGGGGGTTTTACTTACAGTTATCTGGACTTGGAGAAGCTCAAGCGAGTCGTACCATTTAACCAGTCTCAAGGTGTATTTGTCCTTAATGAAGATGGATACACCTCCACCTTTGGTTCTTTCACGTTCATTTTGAGGTCTGAAAATGTGGAAGGCATTGTAGCCTTGCATGGCCAGGGTGCTCTCTGCGGCCTTAAACCATGTCTCAGTGACTGCATAGACATCAGCATATTCCAAGGTGAGGAGTACTTCCAGAGAATGCAGTTTACTGCTTAGACTCCTAGCATTAAGCAGCAAAACCTTGAGTTGTTTCAAGTGGATTTTTTTATGCCAGATATGTTGTTGTTGTGACATTGAACTATGGGGGAGGCAAGTACCTTAGCCAGTAACCGAAAACCAAGAGTTGACAGGTGAAGACCATCCCTGGCAAAGCAGCATGGTCTGTTGACCATGTCTTCCCAGGCTGACAGATACTGGATCCCCCTGGACTGACACCAGAAGCTAAGCCAATTGTTGAAGTCGATCATTTTTGTTTATGTTGAAGCATCATCCTTAGTGAAGGTAGAATGCTGCTTAGGGCTAAGGACATATCTGTCTGGGACACATAATCTGAGAGTTCTGTCATGTCTCTCTTCATATAGTCCATAGAGGTGCATCTCAAGTCATTCACCCCAACATGGACTATGACAGAGTCATACTGGTACATGTTGTGGACAGATGAGTGCATGAATGCATGACTTGATGGATCCTGGCACCTGATAGGCAGCTAACCGTGACCTTCTCCTTGTTCAGCCTGGTGAGGGGGGACATCTGTGTGTCTCACTATGGAGTTGTCTATGACTAGGACATTTGATTTTGAGGTGTTTGGCCTTAGGAGCTTATTAGTTAAGACATGTGTGTGTGTGTGTGTGTTATATGTACTGGATTCTACTGGCTCTGCAGTGTGTTCAATAGGCTTGCGCTATGGAGGTCCCTAATCTTTTGATAGGCTTCTAGTGAGTACCTCTGCATGTGTGGGTTTATGTGTTGTGTGCTTGTTATATGCAAGAGGTTAATTGTGTGTTCTGACAACCTGTTTTATGTCTGACTCATTCTTACATGAGATAACTAATTCCAAATTCATAGTATATATACATCACTGACATATTGTATTTGTTTGTTTTAGGAGTAAGTGATTCTCAGTAAACATGAGGCAATTACTACATAGCCTCAGGAAGACCATGTCAATCAGGCTGCCCAGAGAAATGGTGGAAAATTGACCATTCATTATATTAGTGGTGGTGCTGCGGTAGAGTTGTCGCCTCACAGTAAGACGTTGTCCTGTTCGATTCTCAGCTAAAGCGTCTTCTGTGTGGAGACATGCGTGAATGGGAGTACCTTCGTTGAAGGTTGTGCATCAGGGCTGGCAACTCGGCACGTAAAAATCTACTGCCAATCATTAGCGGACTGTAGTTCCGCTGTGGTGACCCCTAACTGGGAAAAGCCGAAAGACACAACTAGAGGGGAGTGGGCTAGTTAGACCAGGTTTTGTTCTAGGATTGACAAAAGTGTCTATTATGTAGTAGGCTACTGTTAAAAACTGCGGCAACACTTCTCAGTGTGTCACTGAGTTACTCTCAGAGCAGCAGGGGAGTTTGGGAGGGTTCTCCAGCAGATATCTTGCCTTAGGGGCTTAGTGTTTGGGGCTTCACCAAAAGTGACAGCATGTGTGGTGTTAGATATTGTTTTTCCTGAGTGCCTTTGGGCTTGCTGAGGCATAGCTTTGACAGCAAGTGGTCTAGGTGACTTTTTGTTGTTTGGGAAGATTGCTCTTAAGTGCCTCAGCATATGTTAGTCTATGTGTGTGTTGTGTGCTATGTGAGGTGGGTGCTGTGTTTGTAATTTTGACTAGTTGATGTGGACTTGTATGCGAGAGTTTAGTCTCCAGTGTCATTGTGTAATCACACCTCTCACTTACTGTGTCTGTTCTTTAAGGCTTAAGTGGATGTCAGTAAACATGAGAACTGCTCCGTTCTCTCAGATGCCCATATCCAGCAGGCTTGCTACAGAGAAATTAGTAAATTGTATATCCATCTTGTGCAGTCCTTTGATTTGTGAACTACAAGGTGGTGGTGTACTGGGGTTAGAAGGCTTTTAAGGGTGCTTTGTTTGTGCAGAATAATAAGGGTGCCTTTTTGGAGCAGATTAAGCTAAACAGTCCTAAATTCTACTAACTTTAATGTTAACGCAATACTGAATTCTACTAAATCTGTAGGCATTGCCTCTCCAGGGCCAATTAGGTGCTCTACGCTTGTTGGAGCACAAGGTATTTGCACTACATTGCTGTTTTACAGGTCACACTTTTATGGACTGTTCCACAGAAAAAAAGTGTCTGTCTTGGTGTCTGCTGCTGTACAGAGCACTGCTAACCCATGCAAACATGCAAAATTTATAACAGCACAACCCCCCCCCAGAAAACTAAATGATGAGTTCTCTGGCCAATAAAATGACTACACTGTGAATCCTTTTGTGAATTTCCAAACTCAAACAGACCAGGCAAACACCTCCTGCCAAAAGATGAATAAACCCAGTCCTCTTGATGTAGAAAAAGTAGGAGAGACCCACAAGTGCAATGCTAACACAAACCACTTAAACGACTAGCTGGAAATCCCTTGTTGAAGGTAATTCCAAGAGAGGGACAGTAATTGTTTTAACAAAACATTCAGTGAAATGCACATATAAAAGCAAGAAACAAAAGCGACCACTCAGAATAACTTAAGTGCGATTTAGCTATCAAAGGTACTTAGCTCTGTCTAAATGGCACTGGATACAGGTAAAATACTTCTGGAATTCAGGCAAGGACTACAAGCTTTGCTGACCTCCAGGAAAATGAGCAGGAGACAGTATGTAGTAAAGGAGGTTTACTTAAGAGCAATATTGTACTGACTTGCTGATTGAGCACTCAGTATCATGAGTCTATGGAAAACACTGGGTGGGGAAAGTACATACATAGCTTATACAACAGTTGATAGCAATGAAAGAGAGGAGGAAGGGACTTTGGAAATCAGATAATCATTAGGGGTGAAGGCCAGAGACATAGCCTTATAAAACACCATAAGTGTGGGGGGTTGATAATTTTTGAAGGAACTAGCCTGCCAATTACAAAGGATAGCAATCAAATACAGGCAATATTAAAGCTCTTTCAGAAACTTTGGCTTAATTCATTCAAGCCTATAATACCTTTTTGTATATTTCCAGTTCACACCCACAGCTCATTATGGCATCCAAATAATTTTTGGGCTGGCTTCTTTAACTAAGCAAGTTACCAGAAATTAATAGGCAGTATTAGGAAGCGCAGGGAGTTATAACAAAATAAGACTAATATTTTAATCTAGAATATCCTGCAGTAAATAAATTAATCACTATCTGTCACTTATTATTCAAATTTTCATATATATGTTCATATTTTCTTAACTGAGAGCCCCATGTGTCATTAATGGATATGGTGTGATATGGCAAGGTGAGAAACAGGAAAATTCATTACCGATGCCCATTTATATCACACTATACCTGAAATATTGCTAGTTGTTTGTTAGTAATTATTAAAATAAACAATATTTCCAGGTGTCCTTAATAATAAAAAATAAACTGTTGCTTGACATCAGATGAAACTTCAGATGTTGTTGAAGAAAACTGTCTCTGATATTTGCACAGTAAGTCACAAATATTAAGAGCTATTCAGTGTTATGTATATTGATAATTATACAACAAACATGCAATCATAGAAGAATTTATTGTCATGGATGGGAAAACTTATGTCTAGTTAACAAAAATATTCTAACAATATATGCCCAGGCTGTACAGTTTTCAAGATATGAGAATTTGTTAATGAAAGTTTAGCAAAAGATATAATGTGGGATTTGTGTACATATTGGTTATTTTTTTAGATCACTTTGCACTTGTTTGCTACATAAGCACTGCATTTGTGCATTGTGCACTGCCGCACAGCAGTGGCCATAGGTGTTGGTTGTAGACGCAAACACTTTTGCCTGTAAATTTTTCCTTAGTACTCTGCTGGTGTTCCATCTGTGAGTTCTCGTGACTGTCCCTCACTGGCAAGCAATACATTCAGTGAAGCTCCTGAGGTAACAACATAGATCCTAC
Source organism: Protopterus annectens (assembly GCF_019279795.1). NCBI lineage: Eukaryota > Metazoa > Chordata > Ceratodontiformes > Protopteridae > Protopterus > Protopterus annectens. The sequence continues at coordinate 997,128,325 of NC_056735.1, read as the reverse complement.
CCACTAGACCTTTGTATTTTTTGTCCACTACTCCGATCCTCTACTTTACCTGGTCTTTCCTGTCCTCTTCCTGTTTTCTGACCATATCAACTTACCTAGCATTATAGACGGATAGTTTCCCACAGTTTCTCCAGCAAACCTGGTTGACATGGGCATCCTGAGGTAATGTAGCAATTGCCTCATGTACACTGACAACCCACTTCTTCTAGTCCACATAAATTCATTACTTGAGAGATGCATCTACATCAAGAACCTTGAATCCAGGCTCTCTCACTCACCAGTCAGTTCATCTGATACTAAGCAGGTTGTCAGCATGCACACCTCACCTCCTGCACCTACTAAACCAACAACACATAAACCTACATACTGTACGTGGAAGTCCTTACAAGAAGCTCACCCAAACATCAGAGACCTCACAAACACACTTCACATAATACATCCTCTGCAGAACATAGTACACATAATATATTCCACAACAGTGTCTCACCAGTCAAGCTCCTAAGGCATAACACAAAAATAAATATGTTATTCATAGGGAACTCAGTTGTGAAACACACAGATGTCCATCTCACCAGGTTGGATAAGGAAAAGATCATGGTCAGCTGTCTGTCAGGTGCCAGGATCCACCAAATCATACACACACTCAAGTCTGTGAACAGGCAAAGTGATGACTCTGTTATAGTCCATGTTGGTGTGAACAACTTGAGATGTACCTCAGTGGAATATATGAAGACAGACATGACTGAGCTTTCTGATTATGTGTCTCAGCCTCTCAGGCAGGTATGTCCCTAACCTTAGGCAGCATACCTTCACCTAGGATGATACCTCAATACAAACAAAAAATGACTGACTTCAACAATTGGCTTACTTTCTGGTGTCATTGAAAGGGGATCCAGTATCTGTCAGCCTGGGATGACATGGTCGACAGACCTTGATTCATTGCCAGAGATGGTCTTCATCTGTCACCCCCTGGGATTTCGGTTACTGGCTAAGGCTGTTGCCATCCCTATAGTGCCTTTTTTAGGCAATGTCACAAAAACAAAATTCCCAATCTAAAAATACCCTCTAATAACAACCTCAAGGTTATGCTGCTAAATGTTAGGAATCTAAACCAGAAACTGCACTCACTGGAAGCAGTCCTCACCCTGGAAGATGCTGACATTTGTGCAGTCACTGAGACCTGGCTTAATGCTGTGGAGAACACCCCATCTATACCAGGTTACATTTCCTTCCACACATTCAGACCACAAACTAAAGACATGAGAACTAAAGAAGGTGGTGTATCAATATTCATTAAAGAAAAATACACCTCTAGATTGGTTAAACAGCACTATTCCCTTGAATTACTTTAGGTGCAATTGACTGTATAAGACTCCTCTTTAGGTCATTGCCAACTATAGGACCCCCTCCATGAATCAGGACATTCACTCAGCCTACTTGGATTTACTTGAATCAATCAAGATACAACCAAACACCCTGGTTTGGGATGAATTTAATTACCCATCCGTAGACTGGAAAAATTGTACGTGTTCTAACTCACTTGCCCAAAGGTTCCTGGACTTCATTAAATCTAATGCCCTGGACCAGCTGGTTGACACACCCACAAGGGGCTCAAACATCCTGGACCTGGTGCTCACCAACATGGGGGCCCGCTGCACCACCCCAGTGTGTGGCCATCCCTGCTAAGATCTGACCACAAATCAGTCTTACTACCGTATTTTCCCGAAAATAAGACTGGGTCTTATACTCTTTCCCCCGATGAAATATGCATTAGGGCTTATTATCAGGGGATGCCTTATTTACCCCCCCCATACAACAATCTACATTTATTCATGTACAAAAATCAACATTTATTCATGTACACAAATCGACATTTATTCATATACAAAAATCAACATTTATTCATGTACACAAACTGACATTTATTTGGCACTTTTCTGTTATTGGATAACAGTTCTAAGGAACCCGTTAAGAGTTGTGTGAGAATTCTACATAAACAGTGCAACAAACATTTCAACTTCCGAATATCTACACCTTGGCTTTCACAGTGCAATATTTCATGCTTAACAGAAAGTGCAGAAAAATGTCAATATATGTGTATTGAAGGAGGGTAATAAAACTAAAAGCAGAAGCAATCCACTCTGTTGCCCCGATAACGGAAAATTTATTCAAATACAGTCATGTCATCTTCTTCTGGAACATTGTTATAAGTCTCCAACCCCCGAATTCCGGCCTGAATTTCTTGCAACTCCATTTCCTGTAGAACCATTGGCCCCAATCTGTCATGCCTAGCAATAGAGCTCTCCTTAAATGAGCACTGCTTGTCCAAGTAGCCTGCTCGTAGTGCATTGGCAGCACAGCTGTCAGTGATTTTATCTCATGAATTTTTCACCCAAGTCACGATCTCTTGCAGGCTAGGCTTCACAAAGTTTCCATGCTGATTTCTCTCCATTCTATTTTCAATGTAGTCATTGAGTTCCATGCGCAAATGGTCCTTTAATGGCTTGTTTATTGAAATATCAAGAGTCTGGAGATAGGCAGTCATTCCTGCGGGAATCATTATTTGATCTATTCTTCTCTGTGCAAGGAATTTCTTCAAGTCTTTAGCGCGGGGAGTGCTAGCTGAATCCCAGACTAGCAGACCTCTTTCACCACCTCACAAAACAAGTGGCAGCATTACATCAACCCACTTCCTTATAACTGCTTGTGTGCACCAGGCTTTCTCGGTTTCAAGAATGTAAATGCCTGAAACATGTTCAATCTTATCTTTCTTGCCCTTACTAATGATTAGAGGTGGGGTTTTCTCTCCATCTAGACAAATTCCTAAAATACAGGTAACACGTGCACTCTCGTAACAAGTGGAGGGAATGTAGATTGATGAGGCACCCCTCTGATCAATTGTTGTTTGAGATCCTTGGCCCATAAACACTGTAGTTTCATCCATAGCAATCATGTTGGAGAGTTGGTATTTAGAAAAGTCAATGCCATCAACAAAGGACTTGAATGCAAGTGCACATTTAATAACTTCAGTATCTTCCAGCTTGAACAGTGTTGATGATCTTCTTAGAGACAGTTCATATCGCTGAAGGAAGCCATCCAGCCAATGTTGTGAGGCTTTGAATTCTTCTGGGGATATTTCTAACTGTGGTGCCATAGCAAGGGCAAATGCTTGAATATCAGCCCTGCGCACAACTACAGCCTTTGCTCTCCTGTTAGCAATCCATTCACAGATGATGTCTTCCAGCTCAGGAAATAATGGTTGCTGACCTGATCCACACTTGCACTTCTTAACATTTCCCTCGTCAGCCTATTGACCGAGGTTATCGTAAGCTGCACACCATTTTCTGACCATTCGGAGATCTAACTTCTTCTCTTTGCAAAAAGCCGTCAGATTCTTTCCCCTGGAGTCCTCCAAGATTCCTTTCTTGTACTCGATGGAATATCTTTTTCTTTTAGCACTCATCTTGTCTGGGAGGGGTTAACTGAAGACTTACGAGACCGAAGTGGCAACAGAAAATGGCAACGGTTAAGAAGACACAACCACAGCCATTCATTATCAAGTGCACGCGCTGTACGCATGTTGTCTATACTTTGACCAATCAAAGCACACCTGCCAGTGTTTATGAGCTAAGGATCTCAACCGTCAAGTGTGAGTGATGATTAGGGTTTCAGTAAGAATTGTGGAGGACTCCCAGGGAAAGAATCTTACGACTTTCTGCAAAGAGAAGAAGTTGGGTGTCCGAATGGTCCGAAAATGGCGAGCAGAGTATGATAACCTCAGTCAACTGGTGTCAATAATATTATTTTATAATTCAACACATCCGTCGTGTTGTTGACGATCTTAACTGGGGCTTATTTTTGGGGTAGGGCTTATATCATGACCACCCTGGAAAACCACGCTAGGCCTTATTCTCTGGTTAGGTCTTATTTACGAAGAAATACAGTAGAAGTAACTATAACATAAGACCTCCCCCCTTAGCAACAACTAGATTAAAAAACTTCTCCAATGCCAATTACAACTTCTTACGTGTTGACAAAAATAGCTTCATAGCCACTCCCCCCACTGATGGAACAGACATCTATGCTGAGTTATACACCAATGCTTTATACAAGCACCTGTACAATTGTATTGACTCTGCCATACTTGATAGAACCAAAGCAAAATCTTCAAGGAAAAACAAACCTGCCTGCTGGACAACTGCCATGAATAGGCTATACAATAGGAGAAAGAAATTGCTGTTTAAGAGTAGGAAGGAACGGTCTCAAAACTGGAAACACTCCCTCCTCTACTTAAACAAGTAAATAAGACTCCTAGTGAAGTCCTCCATAGCTAACTATGAATCTAAATTTGCTTCCCTAACTAATGATAGCCACAAATCATTCTTTAGTTACATCCATAGCATCAAAGGTAAGGTCAAGATTTGCCCTGAACTCGTAGTTAATGGTATTACATATATAGAACCTGTGGATATAGCAAACCTGCTGGCTGACAGATTCAGTGAAACCTTCACCCCCCCCCCCCGTTCCCACCACATATACCACAAATCATCCCCCACCTAGTATCTCTGAGGAGCATGTCTTAAATGCTCTCTCCAAGGCCAAAAACACAGCCTGTATGGGACCAGACAACATCCCAGGCTGTGTTCTACATGGGTTAAAACAGGAATTACCATCACCATTGGGTACACTTTATAATCACAGCCTAAGCACTGGCTTCATCCCAGCAGAATGGAAAACAGATACTGTCATCCCTTTGTACAAAGAGGGTGCATCCATGGACCCCCAGGAACTATAGACTCATTAGCCTTACCAGCCTTAGCTGCAAGGCCATGGAATTAATTATCATGGACCTTATTAACAAAGATATAGGAAATCTCCAAATGCTTGATCCCACCCAGTTTGGCTTTGTCAAGAGGAGATGATGCCTGTTAAACTTGGTGGGCTTCTTCGAGACAGTCACCAAAACCCTAGACGAGGGAAAATCTGTGCATACAACCTACCTAGACTTAGCCAAGGCCTTTGACACAATCCCCCACTCAGTCATCACTGATAAAGTCACCCAGATGGTTATCAACCCATATATTGTCAGATGGGTTGCAAACTGGCTCACTGATAGAACTTACGTGGTCAAAATAGGGGACTGCACCTCCTCCATCAGACCTGTAACCAGTGGTGTTCCAACAGGATTGATTCTGGGACCCCAGGTGTTTGGAATCTACTTCTCCGAAGTACAGGCTAAAACTAAAGGACTGTGGTTGACAAAATTTGCTGATGACTGCAAACTGGGAGCGATCACTGAAATCCCTAACGATGTCAACACCCTGTAAGAATGTCTTACGCAGACTAATGACTGGGGCCAAAGTCATGGTCTTAAACGTAATGAAACAAATGCATTATCATCCTCTTCAGCAAGTGTGATGTTCCTGCAAACTACCACATTAATAGCAATACCCTAAGCACATAGTCGGGGGTGAGAGATCTGGGCATACAGGTTGATAGCAACCTTAACTTCAATCTCTATGTCTCCACAGTGGTAAGAAGGGCATTTTATATTGCTCATCTCATAAGTAAGGGCATTGCCTCCAGAAATAAAAAGAGATTATAACCCCCCTGTACTCTTCCCTTATCAGGCCAAAAATACAGTACAATGCTTCCTTTGGTATGTTCCTTTCCAAACACTGCAGCAATTGGAGAGACCACAAAGGTCCCTTACAAAGAAAATTCAGGGTCTTCAAGATCTGTCTTATGCAGACAGATTGAAACCATTGCCACTTTACTCTGTGGCATACAGACTGCTCAGAGGAGACTTGTGCCTTGCATACAGAGCAATCTCTGACCCAGCTTTAATGGAAATGTTGCACATTCGCAAGTTAAATGGCACACAGATCACTCATTCAAAGGACCTTAACCTGGTATGTGACTTCAACAGAACTTACTGGAGAGACAGATTTGTCTCACAGAGATTGTCTCACTTTTGGAACAAGCTTCCAAATTCATGTTGAACAAAGCCCCACATTGACCCTATTTAAGCGTAATTTGGATGACTGAATGGCTAACTGGAAATTCACCCTGGGGGTTCCACCTGTATCTCTCTTGGAATAGGTGCTGATTTTAGTGTCTGCTTGATCCAGACACCCTTGTGAGCACAGTTTGAACTTGGTTAGGCTTGTAAGAGCCTTGGGGGCTGTTAGCCTTGTAACCTTCTATGACCCTATGATCCTACATTATAATATATTATAGAATTTATGGAAATAGTATGAATGCACTGACTATTACCAATGTAAAGGGTACTTCTTATAAATAACATTGCTATTTGTGCAATTTTAATAGATTTTACTGTTCAGAATATTTTCATTTATCTGTCTTATGCTTCTTAAGTTTACTTTTCAGAAAATGCTCTGGAATGCAAGCTGTGTGTGTGCAAGCTGCTAAAGGTGTGACATTCCATACCACATAGGTGTTAATGACTTAATGTGTTAGTGGTGATGGGGCAGACACAGAATGCAAATAGGTAAATGTTAAGCAGAATATAAAAGTACTGAAGCACACACTGGAGAAGAGACAATTCTGTCACTAATGAACTACTATAATTTAAGGCCCCAGACTATGCAGAAATGTACCAGCAACACTTTGTATGGAAAAAATGCAGTAATAAATGATTAAGGCATAAACCAGGTAGTAGTATGCACTTCTGCCATTACTGTGAATTACACTACAATACTTGGCCCAGCAGGGTTTAAAATACAAACAGCTTTTACAAGTAATTATACTTGTGGAAATAGAAGTGCACAAACACAATTTTCCCACAGCTTCTAATTGAAATAGAAGTCTAATATCTCAGAACAAATTAAAAATGCAATCAGATGGAAAAGAACAGAAAAGTACGAAGTAGTATCACCCCACAGGTCACAAGTGCACTTAAATACTGAAGCATAATTGAAACAATTAAAAATAATTGATAAAAGCATCAGCTTTTTAAAAGGTGGAGTGATAAAAAAACTTTATTGCTTATTATGGGCGACACAGTACTTTGTGATACAGGGTCTACTTTTTAAGAGTATTGCATTGTATAGTTTTAGATACTTAAGAGGGAAATACCACAGCCCAAACTGATGATCAATATGAGGATATTCTATTAAGGAGCAGAATACAGGCCCTTCCTTAACTAACAGCATCAGCGTTTTACAAGTTGGAGTGATACAGATGGTTGGGGTTACAAATCAATTTGCATTTGTTGTTAACGTCAGTATTTCCATGCAAACATACCTCACAGCTGCAGAGCAAAGAGCTGGTTCCAGTAACCAGACACCTCAGAGTACTTCAGTGTAGTTGTAAATTATATAAATAACACAACTGACTCATTTTGGGTCTATATTATGTTGTCAAAAGACATGTTTAGCGAACACGCCTTCATCGACACAAACATTGAACCCAGTAAACAGAGAATGGCCACTTCAGCAATTTTTTTTCCAGGGGAAAAATGTTTGGCAGTCATCAGGGATTTGTCCTTTTCCCCACTGTAGTGCAATCTCAGAGTTGGTATATTTAGTTAGGGGGTGTAGGGGCACAGCCCCCCACATTGAGGGGGGTGGGGAGCCAAAGCCCCCCACTATATAGGGTTTGAATGCTTGTTTATTGTTTCTTCAGCCAAGTGCCTATTTCCCCTGGAAAAAAGTCGCTGATGTGGCCGTTTGGTGATTACTAGGTTTGATGTTTATGTGTCGATGAAGACGTGTTTACTGCAAACGTCTTTCAACAACATAATATAGACTCCTCATTTTCAGTTAATATTTGCATGGTTACATATAAAATTCAACAGCAGATTTTTGATTAGCAAAGCAATAATGTATCAATTATTCAGAGAACAAAGCTCATTATAATCCCTTTGTAGAGCAATAAAAAATGCAAAGACCAAAGCAAGGATGCTAGAATGAATCCTGACAACAGAGGGGTATCTTAAGTTCACAGGGTCTTTAGAGGTTAATGGAGAATCCTTGTTATAGGACCAGTAGGAGGTCTTTGAGAGTCAAAAGAGTGAGAAAGAGAAGGTGAGAGAATGACAAAATGGGTAGGTCTGCCAGCTTTCTCGTACTCAGGGACCAGAATTGCCTTGTTTAACTACATTACAGGCAGACCAGCAGCTGCCCTGATTTACCGTAATGTTATGTCTGCTGAAAGAAGAAACAGGCAATCAAAGCCAGAATCTACTTCTACACAATCAGCTAACTGCATTTGTACATGGAAGATCTTCCTGTACTGTCACATTTCACTGCAGCAGACGTAGAAAAGTGACAAAATGATGTTATCGGAACATTTGAACTGTGAATGGCTGTACACAATGCATCAGTGTTGATCCATATGGTGTCTATTATGTTCTCCTCCTATATCAGTGCACTTATAGATGGAAATTGGCTTGATTCTATTCAAAAAGTAATAGAATTAGTACAAAGTTTACATGTGATTAAATTAATTTTTGGAAAATCAACTGTTAGTTGGGGTAGAGAACTATACAAATATACAGTTGTAGTCCATTTGTTGAGATACTTCATTTTGTTAATCAGGTAGGTCTCATGCTGCGGCACTTTTCTCAGTTTATAACAGTATTTACTACATATTACATATTGACTTTCAATGAACAGTAAAACAGGCAATGACTTGAAACATCTATACATAATTTAAGGCAAAGCGAACTAATTATTTACCAAACGTTATTGCTTATATGGGTGACACAGCAGTGTGTGAAATGGGGTCTACGTTTTAAAAGTATTACATTGTGTACTTTCAGAGTACTTAATAAGGAAATGCCATAGCCAGGCAGTTTGGATAAAGTTAGAAGCTGCTTTATTTGCTAACTAACAGCAAAGCAGCACATAATTTGAACATTGCAACATGCAAAAATTGTATACCGGGCTCGGTGTTGTTTCCTGACTGAAGCTATATTACAATATAAAAGACTGTACTAAATACACGTGCATACATCTGACTCAGAAAAGCTCCTCGTGGTCCTGCAGAGTGGTGCTAGCAGCAGAGAGACAAAAAAGAGTGACTGCTAACCTGATTTAAGTATATTTTACTGCTATTACCTTTGCGACTGTCCTTTCTCGCCTAAAAGCGAGTTAAATCTGCTCTTTTACCTGTTTAAAGCTTGTTTTGCAATTAATTTATACCTGCACTTTAAAGCTTGTCTTGTTGTTTAATTTAACTGTTGAGTCTACACACTCAAGTGCGCTAGCTTGTGTTAAGTATTTACTGCATTTTCTGCTGTTTGTCTTGTAAAAAAAAGAAAAAACAAAAAAAATCCTTGTTTCCCACCTTTCCTGACCTAGAATAGTCCCTAATACAGGCATTGCTGTATTCTGGACTTTTGGATAGTTCCTGTGTTGCCCATTTCCTTACCTGGATAGAAGGAAGCTTCTTTGTTCACCAGTGGGAGTGGGGAGCTTTGAGCAGCCTATCTGTCCCTGGAGGAGTGATCTCAGCACAGAATCTTGTAGTTTATTGGCCGTTTTGGGCTATTTCTAGCTCTTTCAAGTCCCCTGTATAAAAACCCGCTTTGGTGCAGTTTTTGTGCTTGTTCCGACTCAGCAAAGCTCCTCATGGTCCTGCAGAGTGGTGCTAGCAGCAGAGAGACGAAAAAGAGTGACTGCTAACCTGATTTAAGTATATTTTACTGCTATTACATTTGCGACTGTCCTTTCTCACCTAAAAGCGAGTTAAATCTGCTCTTTTGCCTGTTTAAAGCTTGTTTTGCAATTAATTTATACCCGCACTTTAAAGTTTGTCTTGTTGTTGAATTTAACTGTTGAGGCTACACACTCAAGTGCACTAGCCTGTGTTAAGTATTTACTGCATTTTCTGCTGTTTGTCTTGTAAAAAAAGAAAAAACAAAAAAAATCCTTCTTTCCCACCTTTCCTGACCTAGAATAGTCCCTAATACAGGCATTGCTGTATTCTGGACTTTTGGATAGTTCCTGTGTTGCCCATTTCCTTACTTGGATAGAAGGAAGCTTCTTTGTTCACCAGTGGGAGTGGGGAGCTTTGAGCACCCTATCTGTCCCTGGAGGAGTGATCTCAGCACAGAATCTTATAGTTTATTGGCCGTTTTGGGCTATTTCTAGCTTTTTCAAGTCCCCTGTATAAAAACCCACTTTGGCGCAGTTTTTGCGCTTGTTCCGACTCAGCAAAGCTCCTCGTGGTCCTGCAGAGTGGTGCTAGCAGCAAAGAGATGAAAAAGAGTGACTGCTAACCTGATTTAAGTATATTTTACTGCTATTACCTTTGCGACTGTCCTTTCTCGCCTAAAAGCGAGTTAAATTTGCTCTTTTGCTTGTTTAAAGCTTGTTTTGCAATTAATTTATACCTGCACTTTAAAGCTTGTCTTGTTGTTTAATTTAACTGTTGAGGCTACACACGCAAGTGCGCTAGCCTGTGTTAAGTATTTACTGCATTTTCTGCTGTTTGTCTTGTAAAAAAAAGAAAAAACAAAAAAATCCTTGTTTCCCACCTTTCCTGACCTAGAATAGTCCCTAATACAGGCATTGCTGTATTCTGGACTTTTGGATAGTTCCTGTGTTGCCCATTTCCTTACTTGGATAGAAGGAAGCTTCTTTGTTCACCAGTGGGAGTGGGGAGCTTTGAGCAGCCTATCTGTCCCTGGAGGAGTGATCTCAGCACATAATCTTGTCGTTTATTGGCCATTTTGGGCTAATTTCTAGCTCTTTCAAGTCCCCTGTATAAAAACCCGCTTTGGCGCGTTTTTTTTTTGCGCAATTTTGCTCATAGCGCAGCATCGGGCAGCGCTGCTTAATCAGGCTTAAACCTTTTCCGGCTCCACAAAGTCTACTCTTCACTTTTTCCCTTAGAGCTACTCTAACTCTCAAAATAAGGACCCTATCTTCAATCTAAAGCCCTGTACTTGCACTTGCTCATATAAGCAATTTATATACGTTAGCACTAATAAACCAAAAGCACTACATCCCCAGATACTCCCTTTGAGTACTCAGCACCCTATTGGTCCTTTTTGATCAGTTATAAAAGAGTTACTTATACTATTCTGGCATGTCCAAAGGTCAGATGCTGGTTTCCCCTCCAGTCCAGCTGGTGAATCTGGGAATCCTGAGGCAATGTTACAACTGCCTCATGTACACAGACAACCCTCTTGTCCGCCCAACAAGCTCAAATATATGTGAGAGATGCAACTATATAGCCAAACTGGAGGCTGAGATCTCTCAACTCAGTACTGACCCAGTCAGTCAGGGGGAGAAGGTAACTACACACACCACAAATCCAGTCTCACACAGACCTACCACAAAGTCAAACCAAACACATAAACACACAAAAACATATTCGGAGGCTCTAAATAAAAATCTGCCTAAGCAGCAGAGACTTCCAAAGCAGACATCCAAGCAACCGCTACCAAAAACAAAACACATGTAACACATAATTCACAAAGTCAGTGTGCCAAACAATCACAGCCCTTAAGGTTAAACAACACACCTGATACACTTGTAATAGGTGACTCTATTGTCAGACACACTGATGTCCCACTCACCAGGCTGAACAAGGAAAAGGTCACGGTGAGCTGCCTGTCGGGCGCCAGGATCCACCACATAACGCAAGCACTCAGGTCACTCCAAAGCAAGTACAAATATGACTCAGTCATTGTCCATGCTGGTGTGAATGACCTGAGACGTACCTCCCTGGACTACATGAAAAGAGAAATAGACAAGCTCTCTGATCATGTATCCCAGGCCGGTATGACCCTGACCTTGAGTAGCATCTTACTCTCACCAAGAATGATGCCACAGTATAAAGACAAAATGATCAATTTTAACAATTGGCTAAAGAATTGGTGTCATTCAAAGGGTTCCAGTGTCTGTCAGCCTGGGATGACATGCTCGACAAGCCACGTTGCTTCACTAGGGATGGCTTGCACCTGTCACCCCTGGGCTTTCAGATACTGGCAAAGGCTCTTGCCACCCCCATAGTGCCTTTTTTAGGCAAGGCTCAAAAGACAAACCCACCTCCATAGACAACACAGGGAAAAAGAAACTAAAGGTAACGCTACTCAACGCCAGAAGTCTAAACCTCAAGATGCACGCACTCGAACCTCTCCTCAGTATGGAGAATATCGACATCTGTGCAATAACAGAAACCTGGTTCAAGGCTCCTGAGAGCACCCCAGCACTACCAGGTTATACCTCATACCATACTTTTCGGCCCCAAAACTTGGACCGAACCACAAAAGGAGGGGGAGTATCCATATTCATCAAAGATACTCAAACCTCCAGGTTAGTGGCACTGCATGAAGCATTGGAGACAATCCATGTGCAACTAACAGTGGGCAAAACTGCCTTTCAGTTTATAGCCTGCTACAGACCACCCTCCCAAACTCAGGAACCTCACTCGCCCTTCCTGAAAACACTGGAGAATATGAAGGTCTCTCCAAACACCATTATATTGGGTGATTTCAACTACCCAAACATAGACTGGGAGCATTACTCAAGCCCCAACACCCTAGCCCAAAGGTTCCTAGAATTTATAAACTCAAATGCTATGGAACAACTAGTCACCACTCCCACAAGAGGGAAAAATATACTGGACCTGATCATCACCAACATGGGGACTCTATGCTCCACACCAGAAGTATACCCCTCATTGGTAAGATTGGACCATAAATTAATCTCACTGGACATCCACATCCCAACCCCACCCCCAGCCCAGAAAACCACAGTGAAAAATTTCTCAAAAGCTAATTTCACACTTCTCAAAACTGAGGTGACATCCTTCAATGCCCCCAGGCCAGTGGAAACTATGGCCCAAACTGCAGAATCCATTATAAACGCATTCTATGGACACCTTCAGGAATGCATGGATCATGCAATCCCAAATAAAACCAAGACCCAATCCGCAGGCATCCAATCTGGTGGACCCCAGCCATAAATAAGCTATACAACAAAAGGAGGAAGCTACTACATGATAGAGCAAAATCCCTAGAAGGGAAGGCATCTCTGATCAGTACTAGCAAAAAACTACGGTCCCTCATAAAATCATCCAAGGCCAGCTTAGAGAGAAAAATTGCACAGGACACTAAAGATAATCACAAGGCCTTCTTTAGTTATGTTAGAAACCTGGGTGGCAACTCCCAGATATGTTCGGAGTTAATCCAAAATGACAAAAATACACTGAACCCACAGACATTGCCAACATCCTGGCAGACAGGTTCAGTGCAAACTGCTCCCCCCCTTCCCCCCAAAAGAGCAAATATCTATCCCAGCAGAGAGTTGCCTCCCTGACATCTCAGATGCTCAGGTGAGAGCTGCCCTCTCCAAAGCAAAAAACACAGCATCAATGGGACCGGACGGTGTCCCGGGCTGCGTCCTACACAAGCTCCAAGAAGAGCTAAAACCTCATATAAAGTTACTGTTCAAGCTCAGCCTTACTACAGGATATGTACACAAGGAATGGCGTACAGCAACAGTGGTCCCACTCCACAAAGGTGGTGCCACAAAGGACCCTGGAAACTATCGCCCCATAAGTTTGACTAGCCTGGTCTGCAAAGCTATGGAGCGGATCATCATGGAGCTCATAAACAAAGACATTGGGGACCTGCAGATGCTGGATCCTACCCAATTTGGCTTTGTTAAGGGCAGATCCTGCCTCCTGAACCTAGTCAATTTCTTTGAAACAGTCACCAAGGCCATAGATGAAGGGAAGGTAGTCCACACAGCCTACCTGGACCTCGCAAAAGCCTTCGACACAATACCCCACTCGGGCATCATAAATAAGCTCTCCAGCTTAAATATCAACCCCTATGTCATAAGATGGGTTGCAAACTGGCTCAAGGATAGACCCCACATGGTCAGAATTGCAAGAGCCATGTCAGACTCTGATCCAGTTACAAGTGGCGTCCCACAAGGCTCAGTCCTGGGACCTCTCTTGTTCGGTATATATTTCTCTGAGGTACAGGCTAACACGGGAGGACTATGGCTGACCAAGTTTGCAGATGACTGCAAGCTGGGTGCCATAATCGACTCACCGACTGACACAAACATCCTCCAAAAGGGTCTCACAGAGACGGATAACTGGTGCCAGAACCATGGCCTAAAGCTAAATGCCAAAAAGTGCATAGTCATCCCCTTTGGGAAAAACAAAGTGCCCACAAATTAGCACATAGGTGGTAATCCTTTAAGTACGGAAGATGTTATTAGGGATTTGGGGACCCAAGTAGATAGCAATCTCTCCGTTGACAATCACGTTGCCAAAGTGGTTAGAAAGACCTTCTATATAGCCCACCTTATCACGAAAGGGTTCACATCTAGATCAAGAGAGGTCATTGTGCCCCTCTACTCTTCACTCATCAGGCCCATAATAGAATACAATGCCCCATTTGGGATGTACCTTACCCGACACCTGCAGCAACTGGAAAGACCCCAAAAGTACCTCACCAAGAGGATCAAGGGTCTCAAACAGATGACCTATGCTGCTCGGTTAAAGAAACTCCAGCTCTACTCAGTTGCATACCGCCTACTTAGAGGCGATCTGTGCCTGACGTATAAAGCCATGTCAAACCCAGAATTAATGGACATGCTCCACCTCAGAAAATCCAAATCCCTTAGAGCTACGCGCTCCAGGGACTTAAACATCAGCACAGAAATTAATAGGACATGCTGGAGGGACAGATTTATAACCCAGAGGCTCCCATCACTCTGGAATAGAATCGCAGTCCATGTCAGACAGAGCCCCTCACTGCTTCTCTTCAAGAGAAATCTTGACGAGTGGATGGGAGATCGTAGGTTTACCCCAGGGATCACTTCTGTGTCACTACTAGACAGAGGCACAGTAAACTAACCTTAAAAGGGCACAGTAAACTCATTTAAAAGGGTGGCAAAAGCCAAACACACTCTGGCTAGGCTTGTAAATGCCCTAGGGCAGATAGCCTAGTATCAACATATGAACCTATAATAGGCCACAGATAACATGCATAATATTTTTCGGCTTTAGCTGCTAGAAAGAATTGGCTTATCTAAATGGTTATTACAGTTATGTTTCTCGTTCTTGATTATTTCTTCCTCTTCTCAGATGTTCTCTCATGACATTGTCCTGTCTGTGTTCCTCTTCCAAAATTATTTTTCAACTGATTCTCAATACATCAGCTTTTTATACAGTAATCCCCCTGTTGATGTCTCTGAACTACATGGAAAGTAGCCTATAAACATAGATAAATATGATATACAGAAGCTTTCTTGGACACATTTTGGCAACTACTATATACAGATAATCGGTATTATTACATGCTATTTTTCTGCGTAGTACAATGTTGTTTGTGTTTTCTTGTCAAGGGTTAATCTTTCTTGCAGACGTGTGGAAGCCAGTCATTTGAAACTTCTAGCTAGAACATGTCTGAACAGAAAATGCATGTCTCTCTTTACCTAAAAATCACAATACAGACTATTGATTATTGACAGATTACAGCCTATCACATTGATAAACACATCTCAGAAAAGTAGTCCTCATTAGAACAGAACAGTATAATGTTTACTCTCAGTCTAAGTGTAATGGAATGTTCATTCTTCACACGTCTACTTCAAAATCTATTAATTCTTTCCTGTTTGAATATGCTATTCTTATGACTGTTTTGATTCTGTAGATATGCTTATGACTGTTCTGTCTCTCTCTCTCTCTCTCTCTCTATATATATATATATATATATATATATATATATGTTTATTACTCTGTCATTATGTAAATGTATACAAATCTCTGTACTATTTATGGTGCTTGTATTTGTAAACGTGTACATATCTATGTGCTAAATGTGGAGCTTTCCTCCCCGGGCCTTCTCTGAAAAAGGATTTTTGTCTAGTCAGACATTCCCCATAAACAAATGTAAACTAGATAAATAAAATAATAACATGTTATTTTGTTGTCAATGGCTTTTTTTTTTTACTGATACAACTGATATAAGCAAAATAGATAAGTTCATGTCTTCTGTTTACATTTGTCACATACAATATACATTCTGCCTGCTCAAGGCATTAATGTTATAAAAGCCCTGGCACAAAGTGTTTGAAAAGTTTACGAGATTAGGGAGGATACTTCTGAAAATAGAATTAGATTAAAACTGTGTGGGCCTAAAATAGGCTCATATGTCACTAGACTGAGGAACAGTGCCAACAAATGCCTAATGTCTAAGAAAAAGCTCAACATGTCTGCACAAATGCAATAGGATGATCTCATTGTCAAAGGTACACATTAAGGATCATGGATGAGATATTAATCTGCAAAGGTCACACCATGCAGGAGGTTTGCTGTATGCATTCTAAAAGCGTACTCATGCACATACATGATGCAACCTCTCTTTAGTGCGTCATTCTATAATGTTCCATCTACATCATACCTCTCAACTGTGCAGATTTTTGCAGAATGCCCAGATTTTTCCCTCATACTTTTGGTCCGTTTTTCTTAAAATTGTGTTTTTTCTGGCAAATTAGTGGCAAATCATTAAATACTGAAGTTAGAAAATAATTACAGGCATTTGAGTTTCAGACTTCATACCCTTCAGAAATTCCATGCTAAAACCAAACCTGTTATTCTATCACCTTTCCAAGTTTGTAAGTGCAATATTAAAAAAATGTTCCTATTTTTGGGCCTTTGTCCCACTCTTACTAATGGCTTTGTCCAGATTAATTGCTGTAAGAAGTTGAGAGGTATGATCTACATTGAAGATGTTAACTGTGACTTTTTTTAGAAGCAGATATCTGTACTTTCACAGTAGATACCTAACAAATTAGTAACAAAGCCAGCCCATCTGTGCAGTGTTCATTTCCAAGGAAAAGGCAGCATATATGGCTAAAGAAGAACAATATTATGAAAGAATTTGTAGTGTATTTTATAAGAAGGAAAACTTTTGCTGATTGGTGAGGCATACTGGTAGTTTAATGATTAAAATAAACAAAGAAAAAACATAAAAAGTGTTTCATCACATCGAAGAGGAAAACAATGGCATGTGGCAAATTGATAACAGTGTATTTTGAGAACAGAAATAAATGATTGGAATTTTAGTATTATTATAGTTTTTGTATGTTGTTGTTTGCCTTTTCCCTGTTAGGGGTCGCCACAGCGGAATTCCAGTCCGCTAATGATTGCCGGTAGATTTTTTATGGTGCCGAGTTGCCAGCCCGACACCCAACCTTCAGCGAAAGCACGCCCATTCACGCATGTCTTTCGAAGGCCACTCGACCGTGGGGAGGACATGCAGACTCCACACACAAGGCACTCCAGCCGTGAATCGAACAGGAGAACCTCTTGCTGTGAGGCAACAACACTACCACTGTACCATCGCGGCTTGTAACATAAATTAATATTTTTAAAGTAACAGTTGTGAATTTTTTCCATTAAATAGGCTAATTAATGACCAAACACAGAAAAAATAATAAACAGCAAATGTTATATACATAAGTGAGCTGGCTGGGTGTTGATGGATGGAGACCTAACTGATCCAGCCGACCTGGGTTTGGTTATTGGTCCAGACAAGTAGGGGATTGAAGAGGTAATACCCAAGGTAGAGGTTGAGGGTAAGTGGAGGTGCAAATCAAAGGTGGATAACCAAAGTTTATGGAATAGGAATACATGTTGAGTACTCAAAGGTGCAAAATGAATGAGCAACTTTTAAATAAAAGAGAGAAAATTGAAACTACTGCAGCAGTATTAAAGCAATAATTTTGCAGTGGAACTTTGCTTCAGTGTATTCCTGTTACTTATATATACTAACTCCAAGACTACTGCACTTAATAGGAAGGGCAATTCTCCAAAATACTGCAATCTTGTAATTAGTATGTAAGAAACATACTCACACTTCCAAGTGTTGTATATATGCACACCAGAGTTGTGCCCTGCTTCTGTATATTTTGCTAATGTATCCTTGTTGAAGACTGTAGGCCTGGCATGCACAAACTACTCAAAGGGGTGGAGTTATCCAAGGAATTATGTGACTCCCAGAACTGAGTGCCAGCCTTATATGCAGCCTTTGTATAACCAATGTAGGACATTTATACAGCATGCAGGGTATGTGGTTATGACATAAGAGAAACCCCCAGGTAGCTCCCTGTATGATGGCCACACTGCCCCCACCCCCCAAAAAAAGAAAAGGAAGATGTGTAGTTTTCCATATGATTAGGCATCCTCATCAACAACTTTTTTTTTTCATTTTTCTACTTGAAGTCAGGCTGTTGTGTCAAATGTTACCTTTTTTCTTGATTCAATGCCACTCTTCTGCTTTCTTTGGCAGACATGCCTGTGTGTTGCAAGTCTTGTCTCATGCAATCCATCCATCGCACTATTGGATGTCTTTGTCTCTTCTTGCCTTCTTCCTGTTTCTCCCAAACCTTCTTACCCAAATCATGTTTTGACTTTCTCACGTGTACCCAAAACACAATAATCTATCCTCTTTAACCACTTCTATAACTGGCTCTGCTTTGGCTTCTTCTTCCTTCCCACAGAGAGCATCCAACCATGCATCTCAGGCACTCTTCATCATCTCTACCTCCTCAACTGCTCCACATTCACTGCCCAAGTTTCTGTAAAAAACACTTGTGTATACTTTACTTTCCAGTTTTTTTTAGCATTCTTCTGACACATACCACCCCTGGCACTCTGTGCTGTTTGGCTGCTGCCCTTCTGATTCTAGCATTGACCTCCTAATTCAGACTTGTCTTCTCCTCAACTGTCTTTCTTAGATACTTGAAATTGTTAACCCATTTCACTGTTTCCCTTCTGTCTTGATGTTCAGCTTCTTATACTTTCCCCCATTTGCCTCCAAGACAACTGTCTTGTCTGTATTCAGTTTCATCATGTGTACCTTCTATTCTTCATCTCATTGTCCTATCATGTTCAGAGTCCGCTTGTAATTCCACATTGTCTGCATACAGCAGGTTTATAGATCTACTGTATCTAGTCTGTTTGCTAATGTAGTCCAACACCAGTATAAACAGCAGTGAGCTTAGAGCTAAAACCTGAGATGCAATCTCCTCCCATTGGAAAACCTTCTCCCAGTCCAACCACTGTTTGTACTCAAGTCACTGTGTTCTTGTATACAGCCTGCACTAATTCTACCACTTTTATGGGACTTTCTTGCAAACTTGCTCTTGTCCAATGCCTTTTCTAAGTCTAGGAATCCCCAGTTGGAATCTTTCCTCATCTCTAACTTCTTCTCCACCATCTGCCTCACTGCAAACGTCGGGTCAGTTGTGCTGCATCCTAAACTGAATTTGAACTGATTGTCAACCAACTTGCTTTCTACTGTTCTACATATTCATTTATCAGTCACCCTCTCCAGCATTTTCATGTAGTGTGATAGGAGTATGATTCCTCTGTACTGTGCACAATTGTGAATGTCCCCTTTGTTCTTGTACACACAAAAATGTTTATTCTCCAGTTATCTTGGATACACATATCTCTCCATACAGCTATGAATACCCCCAGTAGTAATTTCTCCCAGCTCATCCAGTATCTTTATCTAATCTGGCATGACCACATCTAACCCTCCTACTTTCTCCATTTTCTCTTTACTTAGTGTTGTTCTTAGATTTTCTATAGTGGGCTCTTCTTCTTTCGTCATAAGCTGCATCTGAGGCAGTACAGCTTCTGTGGGATTTTCTTCATTCAGAAACTGCTGGAAGTATTCCTTCGATCTGCCTTTTATATCCTGTGGACTGGTGAGCAGGTTGTTGCTGGTATCCCTTATGAATGGTGTATGATGACTATCTTATTTATCTTTATATCTTTGCCTTGCAACCCGATATATATTTTTTTGTACTATCTGCTGAATCACCTTCAAGAAGCTTGCCTTATTCTATGCAATTCTGACTGCTCCCTCTGGTCTGCCTTTTCTATCTTCCAATTTTTATTGCACTCTTTTCTTTCTTTTGGTGACTTCCTGGACTTCTGCACTACTGCATTCCACCACCAGATTTCCTTATGTACTTCACTTCCATACCTAGCTGGGTTTAAAGTCTGTTCTATAGTCTTTACACATGCTGTTTTAAGACACTGACATTCTTCTATGATCCCGCCTATGTCTTCTTCTTCTCCTTCTTCTTCTTCCTGAGTTGCTAGTGCTCTCGAGTCTTTCCTTGAACATGTATGCTTTCACTCCAGTCAACCTCTAGGTTTTCAGCCTTGTTTCTGTTGACCTTAGAACCTTTTTTGTCCATGCTTGCAACTGATTGTGGCCACCAGTGGCTGACTGTTTCACTAGGCATGGTTCTGCAGTCTTTGACTCTACCCTAATGCCCTTTCTGTACTAGGAGGAAGCCTACCTGAGTTGCATGTTGGCTACTCTTGTGTGTGATCTTGTGACTATCTCTTTTGCTGAACCATGTGTTAGCCACCAATAAGTCACCTGTCATAGAGAACGTTAAAATTGCCTCTCCTTCTTTATTCCTGTTGCTGCATCCATGTGGACCCAAGCAGTCCTCATATCCTGTTTTTTTCTGGCCTTATATGAGCATGCAAGTCCCCTATTATCAATATCAACTCATGCTGTCCTCCTTTATCTAGCAGGCTCTGCAACTGCTGCCTGAATGTACTCTTTTTCTATCCATCACAACCCTGCTGTTGGGTATAGGCTACGATTATGAATACTGCCCAATGTTTACATGGAGCCCAATTATCAGGAGTCTATCACTGGCTCTGATGACATCCATCACTATCTTCTGAAGGCTCTCCCTCACCGCAGTTCCAACACTATTTTTATTCTGCCCCCCCCCCCCCCCCGAGTAGTAGGTTCTGGATCCCAAGCCAAGTGGCTTTGCTGCACTGCCTTTCAACCTTGTCTCCTGGATCCAGCCCTGATTGAGCTGCAACATATCTGTAAGTCAAACAGCAGGAGGGTCACCCGATCTAAGGATCTCAACTTAGTCAGTGACTCAAACAAAACATGATGGACAATCAGATATGTGTCTCAGAGATTGCCCCTTCTTTGAAACAGACTTCATATTCACATTAGCAGAGCCCCTCCCTGGCCCTCTTCAAATGCAATTTGGATCAATGGATGGGGAATCGCAAATTAACACCCAGGGTAGTGCCTATGGTTCTTATGGACAGGGGCAATCTGTGAGATACTCAATGCATAGGCATACATCCATGCTACTCTCTTGCTCCCTAGGGGCCATATATTAGTTAAAATTATGTTACATTGGCAGGTTTTGCAAGGGCTGTTAAGCCATTAGGGTAGTAATCTCCTGTGATCCTGTGAACCTATGGATACAAAGGATGTCCAGTCTCCTCCTTAACATCATGTCATCAACTTCCAAGCTGTATCCTGTTAGTGAACCTATATTCGGTGTTGTTGTGTCTTTTGGCTTTTCCCGGTTAGGGGGTCGCCACAGCGGAACTCCAGTCCGCTAATGATTGGCAGTAGATTTTTACGTACCGAGTTGCCGGCTCTGATGCACAACCTTCAATGAAGGTACGCCCATTCACGCATGTCTCCACACAGAAGACGCTCTAGCTAAGAATCGAACAGGACAACATCTTATTGTGAGGCGACAACGCTACCGCAGCACCACCACTTCATACTTGGCAGGCTGATTGCTTTTTATGTCCAGCTTTTGCTCAATACAGTTATCCCAGGTAAGCCAGGCTGGGCAAATGGACATCATCCAGCCACTAGCTTACTGACTTAGGTCTGCTGGGCTTTTATGGCATGCACACACTGGCCAATAGAGCACATAGAACCCTCCCACCATTGGAGTAGATCTCTGATTTAGGTCGGAGTAGGCCGGGTGTTCAACCGACTTGTCATCAGTAAATAGTCATGTTCATTTTTGGTAAGGCTACTCAATGTGAGGAAATCACCTGGAGCCAATTTTTACACCATCAAGTGGCTAACCTGATGCAGTGCACAATCTGTGATCTGTGTCCTCCCAAATGTTTAACAAATATACAGCAGTATAGTTAAGTTAACTTAAATATTGTTTAATTTGAAAAATAACTGGTTAAACAAAAATAGTGAGAAGTTTCAAATGAAGTTACACTGTCTAAGTTGTAACGAGAGCACTCATTATTTTATTGCTTTATCAAATCAATGTTATTTTTCTGATATAAATGACATTGCCTTTATTCCCATAAAGCAAGGGATCATTCTTTCTTATACGTTTTAACTTTTATGACTGTTGCTTATACTGCTAGCACTTTTGTTTTATTTAAATGAAAAGAACTTACAGAGTTAATGGTGATGTAAAAATAATAAACCGGCTATCTGTACATGAACACTGTTCATACACTGACTTGAACAGGGAAGACTTGAAAATAATAAGAAAAGAAGTGTTTAAAAACTGACGTCACAAAAGTGCAGGACACGTGTGTTTAATGCTATCACAGAAGATTAGGCAATTTCTATTGCATGGCAGAAGTGTGCTGTACTGCTAATGATGTTCCAAATGGAAAAAAAAAAAAGAATTTCAGTGTTGGTTAAGGTTATTGTGCCAAAATCTATGGACTTTTGAGCAATTTGATAGAGCCAGCAAAGCCACTCAAGAAATGATTCAAAGATACAGAACCCTTTTAGATTCTTTTGTGTGCAAAACTACTAGAGATTGTAGAGCACAGTATGCTTCATCAAAGAAATCAGGTAAGAAATGAAGCAATTGCAGAGAATATGGAAGATCTGCAAAAACTGGCTAAACATTGTCACTTTTGTGGGGGTTTAGCCGATGCACTGGCAGGTGGACTTGTGGGGCATATATTGCAAGATCTGACAAAAGACTGATTTTCAAGGAAGACCTGACATTAAAATAAGCATCAAACATGGCAGTGTCTATTGTCAGAGGTGCCTGTAAACTACAGCAAGAAGTGACCGAAACTGCATGTAACAAAAGCAAGACCTCTGTCTAACCTCCTTGGAAGTATGTATGTTTTCATTGTGGCTAGAAAGGCTTATGATTAGTGGTTTAACCAACATGATTACAGGAGATACCAAAAAAGAGTTCCCATAAAACAGCATCTGAATGCAAATGTGGTAGAAACAAGTCAATTGACAAACCCAGAGTGCAGATCTACAATCATATATTAGTTTATATCAAAATGGTGGCTGCAGAAAGTGATGTTAATACAGACATACTAGAAATGGATGGGGAAGATAAAACATATAATTTGACATGCTTATTGTGTGATGCCCCTGCTCTGAGCCAGTAATCAAGAAGCCTCCATCCTCAACACTGACACTGGTGAGGGATGTTCACTTGGAACAAAGATAGATACACATAGTATTTCCAGATGCAGCTCTCTGCACCAAGCACAATGTTCCTTAAGAGTACACTCAGAGCACACCCAGTCCTGGAGCTGTGTTTCCCTCTCTCTCCCTCTCTCTCTCTCCAGGCCCCAGATAAGACTGCACAGATGTAGAGCTGAGTTCCCAGCCGAGTGTTCCAAGCCAAGTCCTCCACCACCTTCCCTGTGAAGCCAGTGCTGTTTGTCCCTGCTCCAAGTAGCTGACACCCGCACTCTTTGAGATTTGATTTTCACACACACAAACACACCTGGGAAAGACTGGCACAGATTTATCAGATATGCACCCTCTGCCCAGACTATAAGTTAGATACTGCCACCAGAACACTCCAACACCAGCTATTCTAAGGGTCTTACCAGGGTAACCAATTATATTGAGTAAAAGTAATACTAATGCAAATGGTAGTGTTTGACCAATGCAGCAAGGCTTTCAGGAGTGACCACAGTGTCATCAAATAAATATAACTACTCTTAAAGGTTAAAATATTCTCCAAAAGACCAGTCACAATGAAAAGTTTAATTATATTTAATAATGAATAATAAAAGAACAATAAAATACTAAATATCTATCTACAATAAACACCAGAGTTTCAATCACAGGAAATATTAAAATAACACTGATGGAAAGATTCACACATACAAAAAAAAAACAATACTTAACTAATCTCACTACATTTCCCTGGCTGATCTAAAGAATGACTGTCCCCTAGTTCACTTACTAGAGCAAGACAAGATGAAGTGGGTGAGTGGTGTTGTCAGTTCCAATAACAGACTGCCCTGAGATGTCTGTCTCATCTAGTATTAAAATATAATTTCAGTGCTGGATTACAGAATGACATCACATACATCTGGTCATCTGACTTCTCTTTCCCACACTACCCCCTTTACTAGAAATTGAACCAGAATCTAGCACATATGTGTCATGATACACACACACATAGAGATTTGCTAAGATGTGTTACAGCATCTGGAAGGTATAAAACCATTTCAAAAACTTCCACCCTTCCAGTCAAGATTAGATTAGTTAAAAATTGATAACAGAACATGAGTACATGCCCAGCAGTTTCAACACATGAACAAGAAGTCATTCAGAATTGCTACAGGTCAGCATGTGTTACCAAGAAACTGTAGAACTGTCAAATAGTATCTCGGATTACTTATATACAGATCAGGAGCCTTGAAGCATTCTATAGCTATGTCAAGAATCTCAATGGCAACACTCAGATCTGCTCTGAGTTACAGCACAATGGCACTAAATATACAGACCCAACTGATATTGCCAACATCCTGGCAGATAGGTTCAGTGCTAACTTTACCCACCTCTCACCCCCTAAAGAGCCCATCTCTATACTGGAAGAATGCAAAGTTCCTGTAATCACGGCTGCACAGGTAAAAACCACACTCTCCAAAGCCAAGAACACAGCATCCATGCGACCAGACAACATCCCAGGCTGCGTTCTACATGAACTACAGAATGAACTGACACCCCACCTAAGTACCATGTTCAATCATAGCCTCACCTCAGCAACGGTTATCCCACTCCACAAGGGGGGGGCACCACAGACCCTGGGAACTACCACCCCAATAGCCTGACGAGCCTGGTCTGCAAGGCCATGGAACGTATCATCATGGAACTTATAAACAAAGACATTGGTAATCTCCAAACTCTGGAGACCACCCAGTTCGGGTTTGTAAAAGGCAGATCATGTCTCCTAAACCTGATAGACTTCTTTGAAGCAGTCACCAAAGCCGTAGACAAGGGTAAGGTGGTTCACACAGCCTATCTAGATTTTGCTAAGGCTTTCAAAACCATCCCCCACTCTGGAATTATTGATAAACTCACTAAACTAGGTTTAAATCCCTATGTCACAACATGGGTTGCCAACTGGCTCACTGATAGAACCCACAGTGTGAAAGGAGCAGACTCCAAACCCGACTTCAAACCAGTGACAAGTGGAGTACCACAGAGTTCAGTCCTGGGACCTCTCCTGTTTGGTATCTACTTCTCTGAAGTACAGGCTAACACAGAAGGTCTTTGGCTAATGAAGTTCGCAGATGACTGCAAACTAGGAGCCATAATCAAAACTCCTAACGATGTGGACATCCTACAAAAGGGTCTCACTGAGACAGATGCCTGGTGTCAAAGCCATAGCCTCAAGCTCAATGCCAAAAAGTGCATTGTCATCCCCTTTGGTAAAAACTCTGTACCCATGAACTAAAACATAGGCGGTAGTATGCTTAACACCGAAAGTGTGATAAGAGATCTTGGGACACAGGTGGACAGTAGTCTCTCCTTTGATAATCACATCACCACAGTAGTCAGGAAATCCTTCTACATGGCACACCTCATCACAAAAGGTTTCTACAGAAAAAAAGAGGTCATTGTTCCCCTCTACTCATCACTCATTAGACCCATTATAGAGTACAATGCCCCTTTTGGTATGTACCTCACAAGACATCTACAACAACTGGAAAGGCTGCAGAAATACCTCACAAAGAGGATTACTGGGCCGGCAATACCGGCCTCAAACAGATGCCATACACAGACCGTCTCAAAAAACTCCAGCTTTACTCCGTTGCATATCGCCTACTCAGAGGTGATCTCGGCCTAACATACAAAGCTATGTCAAACCCAGAGCTGTTGGACATGCTCCACTTAAAAGAAATCCCAATCCCTCTGAGTTACACGCTCTAGGGAACTAAACCTTGTCACCACAATAAACAGAACATGCCGGAGGGATAGATTCCTGTCCCAGAGACTTCCCATACTCTGGAATAAACTACCTATCTATATCAAACAAAGCTCCTCATTAGCACTCTTCAAGAAAAATCTTGACGATTGGATGGGAAATAGGAAATTCACCACGGGGATCACCTCTGTGGCTCTGCTCGACAGTGGCACAGGAAAATAATTTTCTTGGGTGGCAAAAGCCAGGGTACCTTTTTGGCTGGGCTTGAATAGGCCCCAGGGCCGATAGCCTAGTACCTACCTATGAACCTATGTACCTATGTATACTACTTATCCTGCCCATGGAATATACAGATGGCACATAGACCATTAAAGCACTTTCAGCTAAGTGTGATGATCTGGACTTTTGTCTTACCTGCAGTTAAATGTATAGTGGATGACATTTAAGCTCATCAATCCCCATTGTAGAACTCGCTGAATAATACTACATGTAAGAAATCACTGCTGCTGCTGTTTCTAGTTGTCTACAGTGATTTGATTTGTGTGGGCTTTTATGACTTGTCTTTTCTCAACAGTTTTGCAGTTTATGAATAAATAAATATAAGCAATGAGGGAGTTGAAGGGAACAAAACTTCCCACTTATCCCTAGTAAAACAAAAATGCTTTTTCCGGGGTTTCTTTGAGCTGTATAATTAACTAGTATGTTTTCTTCATTTGAAGTGTTGGGGATTTTAAACTGGAAACACATTGGGTAAGTATTAAGAATGCAGTGCCAGGTAGTCAGCTTTGAAAGAAGAATGTGATTACCAACTCTCTGTGACAGAAGCACAGGCAAATTTATACCATGACACAAAAAGGGCAGGCAGCCAGTACCGTACAACCACCTGCCAGGACCATTCTTATAGAGGGATAGATGAAAAGTAACACATCACCAGAAGAATGCCAGGTCCTCGCTACTGAAGAATGGATAACCAGAAGCATCCCTCATTGTTGCAGGAAAATGCTGTTGGAAAAACTGAGACTGAAATGATTAATTCAAATGAGGAACCTATGAAGGTTAAGGTATGGAGCAATGAAAGGCTTGAGATACACTTGTGTTGTGAGAAATCCCTAAAGAGACTTACTTTATGAGGGAGGAGAATGTGTGTTACAACAAGGGAAATATTAACTACTCAGATTTGTGGATTCAGGAAGTTAATTAAAAGAACCTTAAGATTTAATAGCAGATGGATTTAATAGATCCTTCTTAAAGCTGTAACAGAATATTCCATCTCCTTATGGGGAACTAGAATAAAAGTGGGAGCAGCCAAGCTAGAAGTACATTTGCGCACTGGCACTTGTGTCCCTGTGGTACTGGCCTCTGTAATGTTTGAGCCATTGTAGTGATATATTAATGAGCAGGTCTGATTCTGTGCATTTTTTATACATGAAAATATAGCTGTTTTGCCTTAGGAAAACACCTACTAAATTGATAGCAAAGGGTGATACTGGGAGGAAGTGTAATACAAGATGGAATTAATTCATCAGAACTAGCAAGTGGTCAGTGGAAGAAGATGCACTATGGGTCAAATAAGAACGGGTGACACATTCAAAGAAGAGATAACCTCATACAAGCTGGAATCTTTAAAAGAGGTTGAGCAGTGAACGTAGTGCTGATGTGGATCTGAATATGTCAACTGTGAAGTGAAACTTCTTTGCTACAAAAACAAGTAGAAGCATGTTGGTTCCTGACGCTCTAAGTGAGGCAGCACTGAAGCCAATTGTGCTGCAGACGTCTCAGGAAGTAGCATTCCTAGACCTAATTAATGCTAAAACTGTACGTTTGTTTAGTTGCTGGAAGACTGCCACTCAGTTTTTTCCTTCTTTTTTTCCCCAGTGACTGCTTTATAATCAAACTGAGCAAAAGCTAGAATACAGAACTTCAGGGTAGCTGATTGTTGAGATTAGACATTGTATAAATAGGTAGCATTACTACAAATACCTTAAGGCAAAGCGGTAGAACAGTGAGATCAGTTCAAGACTTCTGTCGCCTAGGCAACTCATCAATACTTTAATCATATTGACAAATCAAGCAGAAAAATTAGAAGAAATAGAAAACGAAAAAAAAACAGATGGAAGGCATAGATGGATAAAGCCCTGACTATTATTACCCAGGCAACCCATGTTTCAATACTGACTTGGGTGGTTGACTGTGATGGCAGGTGAGGTGGGCAGTACCTATCCTGGGTGGAAGGAGGTGGTTCCCTGCTGGCTATGCCTACTGTTCCGCTATTGTGGGACAGAGGGCTCACAAACACCAAAAACAGCAATAGACTTATAAAAGGCTATGTCTGTGGCAGGCCAATCTAGTGATGGTAGCTCTTGTCCCACATGTAAAGGAGCATTCATGTGTGGACATGGTGGGAGCACTGGCATCCCCTGCAGTGACACAGGTGCCTATTTCACCACCAGGGAAGGGGTTAGGGACATAAGAGAAAGGCTGAGCCGAGGAACTCCATAACATCTGCCTGGATGATGCCCCCACCCCAAGTAAAGACTCTCATCCTAGTGGACTTGGAGATGATCTTCACTACCAGGGAATGAATGGACCTATGTACCACTGAGGAAGCCCCCTGAGTAGAAGAGAGAAGAAGAAAGAAAAATATAATTTTCAAAAGAGGTAACAGCAAATGTTATGGGATAAAGGATAATATTTAGGCTATATAAGGAAATGTAAACAAAACTAAATATGAATCATTACTGGCTAAAAGAGGAGGAGGAGATAAGAAATCAAAACAACAGACATTCAGAGTGCTGAAAGACTAGCAAGTAACATTAAATGAGATAAATTAAAGTAAGTAAAGCAGTTAGAAAAGATACAAGGGCTTGACAAGAATGAAATACACAACAACGAATGAAAGTAAAAAGGTAGAAATGATGAATGACTTCTTCTGTTCATTCTTCACAAATCAGGATGCTGGCGATATCACTTTGACAGAATGCAGAATGTGCTGGTAGGGGAACTGAGCCCTTTCAAAGACAAAACAGTAGTGAAGGTGAATAATGCAATGATACCGGATCCCTATGATAAATCAATTCTGAATAAAAGTCTTGTTTAACACCTGAAGGCTAGAGGAGTACACTACAAGTTGGTAGGCATGTCAGGCAAATTTAAGAGCTGTAGAAGAGACATGGTTGGGTCTATGTCTAGTCATTGAATGAACTAAACATCAAACGGCTAATCATCGAACCCAAATCACCAAACATTCACTCATCGAACGTTCAACTCATCAAACCTTTGAGATGGGGAAAGTAACTAGTTGGCCAACACTTCCCTGTCTCACACACGGTAGTATTTCAACCCCCCCTCCCCCCATGATCTACCAGTCATCCAAAAGAAAGGATAGGAAAGAGAATTACTGAGAGTGAGAAGGGCCTGCACTGGAAGTATTTCTAAAGCTATGGTCCACAGAGAAACAAAAGTAGGGATCACAGATAGTCTCAGTGGACAATGGCATATTTCAAACAGGAAATGGTGAGAGCCAGTAGGATTTCCAAAAGGAATGCATACCAATAGTGAACATTGAACAAAAACTGGCTAACAATGAGTGGAGAAGTTAAAAGAAAAATATTGGAAATGCAGCAAATACTTGAGCACTAACAGACAAAGACTGGGTGGTTCCAAAGATGGAATGAAGCAGTAGCGTCCATAGCCTCAAACAGTAGATGCAGGAGCCAGCCCTGGAAAAGCAGGATCACAAAAAAAAGAGAAGAAGACTAAGAAGGCACTCCATTTTGGAATGCAGAACTGAGAAAAGGGGATATCTCATGCACAAGAGTGGAACTAACGGCTTACTCACCAAGGCATACCTAACTTGAGAGGCCTGCAACAAGCTCTGCTCTAGCTAAGAGCATGAAAATATGACATTGCTTTGACCAATGCCAAACAGTTCCTGAAACTAAGAGTTACTCTTCACTTTACGTATTGGTGTATAAGCATAGTGGTGTAGGGCAATGCAATGATTATAGCAACTAGGTGATTCCGTAGTAAGGCTCCTGCCTCTGAAATACAGGGTCTGAAGGAATAACAAATGCTTAGTCATGTTTTTCCTTTGTGTGTAATTTTCCTTTTTGTACTTTTATTTTCTCATAAAAAAAGATTCAGACTGACTGACTACTCAAACAGAAAAGTCTTTACTTATATGTGTGAATATCAATAGCATTTTGCCTTGCTATTGTAGTTGAAAAGGTCTGTCATCAATCCCAGTTAGCAAATCAGACAAATTGCTATAAAATTAATTTTATTTTTCTTCTGGTTATGTTTACAGTTGAATATTTACACCGTTTTTTTTTACTCTCTGAGTATATAATATGAAACTGCAGCCTGAAATAAGCTTATGGTGACAAAGGCTGGTTAATTAACTTTTTCTTTTTGTGGCTAGAATGACTGACTGTGGGTCTGGCAATTGGTTTCATGTTCAAGCCGAAAATGGCACCTCTTTCCCAGAGAAGACAGGCAGCAAATGCCAGTAAAGCGACCAGTCCACAAAACTTATTTTCTATTCTTATTTTCTCTGCTTTTTCATCATTTTCAGGGCTAGCACCTGCAACAACTCTAAAGACAATAACTGCATCAGGGTGAGGAACATTTACATACAGGAGCAAGATGTGATACTAAAACATGCAAAAATACTTAACCCGCAAAAAAAAGGCAGCTAAGGAGAGATCTAAAACTCAATTTTTATGGGGGAGTTTAACTCTTTTTAACTTATTTTTAAAAGAAATCCATAGTAGCCTGCAAAGGTAGGGAAGTAAGACAGAGTAACAACAAGGGGGGGGGGGGTGAAAATAAAAGTTTTCAAAACAAGTATTGGAAGCTTGGTCAGGATTAACTATTAGAATTGAAAGAAATAGAGCTACAGAGCAGAGAGAAAAGGTGCTTACAGTCAAATGGAGTGAGTGATGATGTACAGGGAATAGGCACAGCTACCAGATAAAGTGGGGGTAGATTGCAGAATCTTAGGGAACAGTTTCCAGTTATGATGCCCATTACGGATAGGGCAGACTGAATGATACCATACGACATGGATCTCAACTTCATTTTTTTTTTTCAAAAATCTGGAGCAAAGCAAAACATAATGGCAGGACAAATGCAAAAAAACAGGAACAATTTTAAATAGTACTCCATTTAACTAAAAAAATAATAGAACAGCAGGTTTTGGATCAACATATATTTTCTGAATAATAAGTATAGAACTCTAATAACTGACTATAATCCTCACTGATTTACTAGAAAATCCATAAGTTTACAATACATAGAGCAAAAATATAAGTCAAATCAGGAACATTCTGCAAAATCAGGGACTGTTAACATGTATGCATGTGGCTAACTAGGAGATTGCTCAAAAGAAGGAACAGAATGGGACAGGGGGAGGAGAACCAGCAGAAGATGCTATGCAGCTGAAGTTGAAATAGAGATTTCCATCAAAAAGGCAAGAAAGAAAGGGAAAGTGAATATCCGAAGGCAGAAAAGTTAAGGAGGAAAACAGCACTGGAAAGAAAACAGGCAAGAAAAGTACAAAGAAACATTTCAAGTTCCAGACAGAAAGTTCAGAAAATTTAACAGAGATGAACGAAACTGGAACTAGAAAACAGATAAGCACGACAGAACTGCAGTAGGAAGGAAACAACAACAAGGCCAGTGGGATGATCAAGCTGTAGGAAGGATGCCAGGGAAAAGGCGGGTATATGAGTACCCAGGGAAATAAACAAAGACAGAAGGTACAGACAGCATGACATGGCAGCAAATGGAAGTAGGACAGACTGGGACAAGCATAAGGAAGGGACAAAGGTGCAGAGGTAAAAATAAGCTATCATGCAAAGAATGCAGATGCAAGTTGTGAACTGACAGGCTAGACTGGCTGTAGCCACAGGAAGTCCTTGTGGCTGGAGGGACTTCACCTAGCTCAGGTGAGACTGGAGAATGGAGGCAGGAGAGAATCAACCTATGGGATTAGAATTATAGTTTTGTTGAGAATGTACAGATATTTCAAACCTCATAAAGAGGACCAGGGTGACCTTCTTCTCTTTCGGCTGCTCTTGTTAGGGGTCGCTACAACAGATTATCTGTTTCCATTTCTTCCTGTCCTCTGCATCTTGCTCTGTCACAGCAACCACCTGCATGCCCTTTCTCACCACAGCCATAAACCTTATCTTAGGCCTTCCTCTTTTCCTCTTACCTGGCAGCTCCATCCTTAGCATCCTTTTCCCAATATACCCAGCATCTCTCCTCAGCATATGTCCAAACCAGCACAATCTTGTCTCACTGGCTTTGTATCAAAACTGTCCAACCTGAGCTGACCCTCTAATATACTGATTCCTAATCCTGTCCATCCTCATCACACCCAGTACAAATCTTAACATCTTTAACTCCGCCACTTCCAGCTCTGACTCCTGCCTTTTTGTCAATGTCACCGTCTCCAACTCATATAACATAAGTGGTCTCACTACCCTCTTGTAGACCTTCCATTTCACTCTTACTGGTACCCGTCTGTCATAAATCACTCCCAACACTCTTCTCCACCCATTCCACCCTGCCTGTACTCTCTTCTTCACCTCTCTTCCACACTCAATATTACTCTGAACTGTTGATCCCAAGTACTTAAACTCATCCACTTTTGTCAACTCTACTCCCTGCATCCTCACCATTCCTCTATCCTCCCTTTCATTCACACACATATATTCTGTGTTAGACCTGCTGACCTTCATTCCTCTCCTCTCTAGAGCATATCTCCACCTCTCCAGGGTCTCCTCAACCTGGTCCCTACTCTCACTACAGATCACAGTGTCATCAGCAAACATTATAGTCCATGGGGCCTCCTGTCTGACCTTGTTTGTCAACCTATCCATCACCACTGCAAATAAAAAAGAAATAAGAAAGAGGACCAGGGTAACACACAAACTAGATAGGGATGGTACAGAGATAAGTACAATACTGGAAACCAAATTAAAGATAAGAGAGGTGGAAAAGTTTGTGGTGAAGGCGTACCCAATAATGGAAGCCAGCATGCTAAAAGTTGGGGAAACGAGGGATGACTATAATATTTAGAAAAAGCCTGTTAATGAAAAAGGAAAGAAAAGTAACCATTAGTGACAGCAGATATTGGTATATCATAAGAAGAGTGATGGAGAGAAATGGAGAATAGGGAACCCATATGGCCCTTATGGGGATAGGAAGAAGGTCTTCCATGAGTATGGAAGAAAATAGGGGGATATGGAAGAGAACTAACTGCAGGACATGTTAATATAAGTATCAAAAAACAGATTTGCGCGTATTTCAATTGGCTCCTGGGGCAATTCGTAGGGTAGCTGTCACACACACACACACACACACACACACACACACACACACACACACACACACACACACACACACACACACACACACACACACACACACACTCTCAAATACATTGTAAAAGCAAACAGGTGCACCCCTCCTACAGCATGCATCTGAGGTAGGTGCCCCTTCACACCCACCCTAGATATTATAAGAAGAGGGGAAACAAGAACAAGAACAAGATAAGCCAAATATTAATAAGTAAGAAAGGAGATGATAAAGGGGATAGATGCATGAAGGATGAACAGTTCATTTTTTCAGGAAGAGGAGAGGATCATGGGAGCAAGCTAGATTGGTTTATTTTAAAGGAGTTGCTTGTGCTGGGTAAAAATATAAAGGGTAGAGACATTTTGACAATGTTCTTGTGATACTGAAGTATTCAAAAGAGGTAAGGAAAGTGAAGCAGAGAGAATGGTGATGGGATGAATGAAAATGGTGGCTAAGACAATGTTAAAAGAAGTGATGAGAACCATACTGATGGAGAACCAAGGGGACAAGAAGGAGAATGTAGAACATGGTCAAGGCAACAGTCAGTTAGGGTGGTTAATATTAGAAGAGGTAGCATAGTCAAAAACCCGAAAAAGAAAGAGAGCGTCAATACAATGAAGGATAGTAGAAAGGCACAAGATAAAGCAAGGATAGAAAATGAAATGCAAGAGTACAAATGTGATAGGAGAAAAGTTACCAGAATTGACTTAGACCAGCTACGAAGGAAAAAGACCTAGTTAGGACAGGGTGTTAAACCAGGGAAGTACCAAGCATGCTGACTTAAAGAAAGTTGGAAGAATAACCTTATAAAGAAATTGAGGAAGATACATTACAAAGTCATGTATGATGTCGAAGAGATGAGAGAAAAAAATTAATGCTCTGCTGAAACATTTATCCTATAGCTCCTGGCAGGATAGAAGAGGCTGATGGAGTTAAAGGCTCAGGAAGGATGAGAAAGAAAAATATAATATGGATGTCACAGAAGGGAAGATGCAGAATGCCATTCAGAAGGTCATCAGGAAATAAACTGAGCAGATGAATAATCAACAGAGTTTTGCAAAGTTGTGGAAAAGGTCTCTAGACAGACTTTTCAACAGGATCCAAAGGTTGCATGGAGATCATCAAGAAAGGCAACAGTGATACTGGTGCCAAGGGAAGGGTCAGAAATATTGCAGCCTGGAGCCTTCATGGTAATCTCGAAGTACAAATGCAAAATCCTGGTGAATACACTAGCATCAAGAATCAAGAAAATTCTTCCAAAACACAGTCAGAGAGGCCAATTGATATTTGTCCAGGATAGGTCATCACTGCACAGCACAGAACGTATGGATGAAGAAGGGAAGAAGGGGAGGCCTGGGTGGGCATTGGGCAGATATGCCTACCATCACCTAGTTTGCTTATAACACCAGTAGCAATACTGGGAAGCAGTATAAGGAAATATCTAGAATGCATGATGGAGGGGGAGCATACTTCTTCATCAAAGGCCTTAGAGAAGGTCAGATGGAAAGCCACTTTATTTTTTACTTTATTTGGTTCATTGATACTAACATCCATGTTTTTCTATAATAGTAATGTCCATTCCGTACTACACTTAGAATCATTCCTGTGTGTCTCTTTAGGTTCATTCTGCCTCATGTGGGTGGAAATTTGTTAGATGCCACCTTCTGCTGTTAGAATGATATCTGAACTTGAACTAAGAATGCATAATATAATCAAATAAAATAGCTGATTATTTATTAATTAAGAAAAAAAGCAGCACTCCCATCAGGACCACAACCCAGCCTGCTGAGTACTTCATGTGAATGGCAAATAGAAATAATAATAAATAAAATAAAATGAAACACATTACATCCCATATAGAAATAATTGGTTATATACACACAAAAACTGACTTTGCAGTATAACCAGTGCCCGCTGAGTACTTCTTGTGTATGCAGATGAATTGTCTGCCACGCTAAACCTAATAAACAGAATATTTTGCTCTTATTTATTTTAATATTTTTACATTTGTTTACCAGGAAAGTCTGACTGGACACAGGTCGTTTTTCAGCACAGACCTAGGGAGAAAAGCTCCAAGTGTAACAAATACATACAACAGAGAAACAAATACAGCCAAGTGATAAGCAAATACATACAAGACAGTGGTTTCAGACACAATAAGTAGAGCAACAGTAATTTACATAAAAATGGTTGTTTACGTTTCGTGGATACATCCAAATGATTATGTACAGTTAAGGTGAAACTACCGTTAGTGGTAGATCATGCTAGTAGAGTAAGAATAATGATAACAGAGTGAAAAGGAGGAACAGGTTATCCAGGGGAGTTGCAGGTGCAGAGCCAGGTGGTAGTAAGGTGTGTTTTTAGAAGTTTTTTTAAACTGAAGTTTTGAGGAGTTAGTTACTGGTGAGTTGGGTACATTATTCCACAACTAACTCATGTTAGTATATCATTAATACATAACCTTTATAAAAATATTCATGTTCAGTAATGATTATCAAAGACCGCATTGTTCAAAACATTCTCCAGCTGCTTAGAAACAAAGTCCATTTTGGTTTTCAGAATTATATTTCTGCATGAGCAATAGTAAAGAACAACCAGGTTTCATATGCAACTCATCCTTGATGTGCACTGGTAAAAATTAATGAAGCATTTTCAGAGCATGAAGTATGTTCTTTATACCATCACACTGACATTTCGTTGAACAAAATGAATTTATAGGGTGCATCTGTATTGCATTATACTGCACCCTGAATTATTTTTTTCCCAGCCACAGAACTTATTTTACAAGTTACAAAGTGATCAGTATTCAAAACCGCAATATCTGTAACAATCTTTTCCAGATTTACTATATCTACTAGCAATTTCAAAAGTTATTTTAATAAGAAAAGCATTAAAACCTAACAAACCCTGAGCCCCAGGAGCTTAAGCCATCATAAACCTTAAGAAATCATAACATTTAAAACTCTCTGGAGTTCCAGTAATATAAATAATATTGGCCTAAGTATTATTTTCTCACAGATAATTTTGTATTTCTCTGTTGTATTTTATTATTATTTACTTACTATTTATTCGTAACTAAGTAGATGGACTGGTCCAGAGACCATTTTCAGATATGACATCAGCTCAGTGGCCTGGATTCTCTGTCACAAGAGATGTTGTAGTCAGATGTAGAATAACAGTTCAAAAGGCACCCATTCCCACTTTTTAAAACTGCTGCTTGACATTTTAATAGATGAATATTTTAGCAAATACTATATCACATTTAACTAACAGATTGTTTAAAACTCCAACTAAGGCCTACCGTAGTGGCTGCAAATATTTTGCACTGGCTGATTCTACTTTAGGAGACTCTGTGGGGCCAAAAAGTAACCTTGATATACTCTTTGAATATTTAGTATTAAAACAGGAACAGGACATGGTATTATCAAAAGGAAACATTTCATATAGTTGAACATTCATGATATTGAACACTTTTAATATGACTGAATAGTTATATCATTGCTTCTGCTGGCATTAATCCATGGGAGATTGCAGAACAACAGAGAGGGGAAATTTGCCCTTTCTTCTCTACTGTCCTGCAGTCTCAGAGATGG
Source organism: Protopterus annectens (assembly GCF_019279795.1). Lineage (NCBI taxonomy): Eukaryota > Metazoa > Chordata > Ceratodontiformes > Protopteridae > Protopterus > Protopterus annectens. The sequence goes on along the minus strand of NC_056735.1, from coordinate 997,091,388 downwards.
TATATATAATTTGCAAGGAATGTAAAACCCTTCCAATTACAGTTTCTCGCTCTGCACCTGATTGCTGCTCATTATTTGTCCCTCACATCCCTTTCAACTCCCACCACTTGGATTTCTACTGGACTGCACCCTGTGCCAACTTAGAAAACGTTAAAACAAGAAGTCAAAACCCTTCCAATTACAGTTGGTGCGTGCTACACAGTATTACAAAACTGTTGCTTCTCTATTATAGCATTTTAACGTAGTGGCCAGCATTAAGGAACTGTTTGGTATCTATTAGTGCATTTTAATTTAGTGGCCTGCAGATGACATCAGGACTCTCTTGGGAATCTATTTTCCCCCTCATGACTCCTATTTTTCCTCTTTTCACTTTTAAACTGACCCAATTGTTTTTTTTCTCCCCTTTTTTCACCACCAGAGGGTAGCATTTCCTTATCTTTTCACTGACCCCTAGCAGTCCCCGAGCTGACTTACCTAGCGTCTTCTGAGAAACTGGTTAAAGGTAGTTGTTCTAAAATATCTACACTAGATGCTGCGGGTACTTAAAGTGTTTGTAATTCCTTTTCCCTCAAGTTTGTGTCTACCAGAAGTTTTTTTAATGTAGCATCCAAAAACTAAGACCTATATATGTGCCTGCATAATCTCACTTTTTACTCTCCGCTTTTTTTCAGTCACCTTTAAATAACAATAACTTACCTGTTCACACCATCAGCAAACTGATTATTTTTTTCCATTTTTTTCCCCCTTGCCTTCCCCAGTTGGGTTGGATAGTGCTAAGAGCATTTTTTTCTGTGCCTGTGTTTCCCCCACTTCCATTGCACTCCTAGATCCCCCTCCCACTTTACCCAACTTGACCTAGTCCCGCCCCCCACAAGAATCTACATCTAGAGGGTTATTTTGGAAGGTTCATCCAAAGATCTCTCCAACTATAAACCTATAGCCATCCTTTCCCCACTATCCAAAATCTTAAAACATGTATAAATAAATAAACATTAGACTCCCTCCTGAAGAACAACCTTTTATCAGATACTCAACATGGCTTTCACCCCATAGTACAAATACTGCTCTAATAAGTTTCACCAATGCAATAAATCTCCTCAAAAACAAAAAACAATTTATCTCTGTCACCCTCCTTGATATGTCAAAAGCCTTTGACACCGTCTCTCATCAATTGCTTCTTATACTTGCCACATTCAATTTTAGCACTGAAACCTTATGCCAGTTTCAAAGTTATCTCTCTAACTATAAACAAGCCACCTTTTGAGATAATAAACTCTCTCACTTACTACCCGTTACTGCTGGTGTCCCACAAGGTTCTATTCTTGGCCCACTTCTCTTCATTATTTTTACTAATGATCTTTGCTTTGCAGCTAATCCCACTTCTATCATTCAATATGCAGATGATTCTTCCCTTATCTGCTCCGCCTCCCACCCTGAATGAGCTCCAAAATAAAACTCAAACCCCCCTGCATAGTATTAAGAAATACTTATCAGAACATCAACCCATTTTAAACCCTATCAAAACCAAGTTTATGGTCTTTTCCAGTTCCCCCATAAAAAATAAACAAATTCCACTTTCTATCTCTTCCTCCAATGGCACAACAATTGAACCCATAGAACAAACTAAACTTCTTAGTGTTACTATAGACAATGGCCTAAAGTTTGATAGTCACATAGCCTTAACAATCAAAAAAGTCCATATAAAACTTGGTGTTCTTTATCAGGCTAAACCATATCTCACCAATCATGCCAGACTCACCACAGCTAGGACTCATCTTTTATCAACACTACTTTACTGTTCACAAATTTTCATGAAACTTCGTAAATCAGACTTAATCAACCTTGAATCTTGCTATAATAAAATTGCTAAATTTGCGGCAAACCTCCCACATAGATCGCATCATTGTACTACTCTACAACATCTTGGTTGGATTAAACTCCCACACTTACTCACTCTTAATCAGTTAATAGTTGCTCACTCTGTGATCTATAAACCTGACCATTGTGCAGCCCTATCTGACCTTGTTCAACCCTATACCAATCTGTCCTCAATTAGGTCAGTTGATGAATTACTGCTCAACATTAGCAAATGTCATACTTTTCAGGGTGATTCACTATATAACCACTCAGTATCTAAAGCTTGGAATTCACTTCCTCAGCATATTATATCCTGTCCTGATACTCATAATCAAACGGCACCTACTACAATACTACTCTAACCACTGGTTATGTTCTTGCACTTCCTCTGGCTACGTTATCTCCACTCTGCTCTTCTGTCATTCTGTCATTTCTGTTATTTTTCCTGCTCTTATTGCCAGACTGAGTAGCCTATGATTGACATCATCTGTCAATTCCTACATTAAAAAAAGTTTTATTATTACTACCATGTAATTTGAATTGCATTGATATGTACTTTTTTGACCTTTTTCTTATTTTGTCATAAATGCAACATGTTTATTTTATCAATTATTTTATCAGTGTTTTGTAATTTTACTTATTTGTACACTGCATGTATTTTCATCTTAAATTTTGTAACCATTGCTTGGGAGCTTTTCTCCCCGGGTCACCACTGAAAATGAGCTACTTGCCCAGTCGGACAGTAGCCAGTAAACAAATGTAAATAAATAAATAAATGAGGAGGTGTAAGTTCATCTCTTCAAAGATTTAACTTATTGACACCTATGTGGTGTGGAATGCCACACCTCTAGCAGCCTACACACATCCTTGCATTCCACAGCATTTCCTGAAAAATAAACTTAAAAAGCATAAGATAAACAAATATAAATATTTTTGCATAATAATAAAAGCTATTAAAACTGTACAGACAGCAGTTTTATCAGTAAGAGGCATTCTTTACAATGACAATAGTTGATACATTCATAGACTTTTCCATAAAAAATATATTATAATGCACAATTTGACAAACAAATTTTCATATCTTGAAAACTGTATAACCTAAACATATATTGTTAGAACATTTTTATTAACTAGGCATATGTTTTCACATGACAAGAAATTCTTCTATAAGTGCATCTTTGTTGAAATATTTACAGAAATATGAAAACATATGCTTAATTGTATAATTAGCAAAACAAATAATACTGGATATCTGTCAAGATATCACAGCCTGCCTTAGGCATAGGCCAGCTAGGCAGCCACGTAGGACACCGCTTTAGCAGGACACTTTTCTGGTATTTATTCATTTTTTTGTGCAGTAAAGAAATATGTGTGTGTGTGTGTGTGTGTGTGTGTGTGTGTGTGTGTGTGTGTGTAGCTATAGCTATCTCTCTCTCTCTATATATATATATATATATATATATATATATATATATACAGATAGATAGATAGATATAGATATGTATACATATATCAGCAGCAAATTCAAATATATGATTTTGGCCATTTATCGCTTAATTTTCATCCCAATTTAACACCAGAAAGGGATACACAGAAACTGCCTTTTTTAAGATGCGGTAGGAAGGCAAGTATTTTTTTGAGATTTGATTTATCACCATGTGCATTTGTCTTCTGAGTTTACTGTGCTCTGTTTAGTTAACTTTGGATGCAGCTCATTTTCTCTTTCAATAAAAAAATACAATTGTATTTCTTTCCTTGTGGATGACTTTTGTTTATGCCTTCACTGAATCAAAAGGTTGGAAAAAAAGCACTAAAATACACATCGGAGCAAGTTTAACTCCATGCCTCCTCAGTACCTACAGACCACTAGACCTGCAGCTTAATTTAGTCATTACAGTGCAGTTTTGGTCAGTTAAGGTGTATTAAAATAATTGTGGGAAACCATGATTTAACAGCAAGACTGAATTTATTCCCTTAATCATGATTTTTCCACAAGCCATCATTGAATGAAAAGATTATTTAAAGAAAAACTATAAAATACATCTCAGTGCATCTAGAACCTTGGCTTAATGGAGTTAAAGCAAAATTCATGTACAATAGTCCAAGGCATCCAGTGAATTAATAATTAAATTTTGTTGTTAAATTTATAAAGCTTAAGAAGCTGAATTACCTTCAAAGAAATACAAATGCAAATTGATAAAAGATATAAGCAATGTTTATGCACAATAAGACAACAAGTCAACAGCAGGTTATAAAAAAAAATCTATGACAGGTATAGTTTATGAATCTGAAATCCTACATAGTAATTGCATAATTATTTGTGATAATAATGCTATAAATGTTAATTAGTTAGTTTACTGGTAGGTAAGTTTGACCTCTGATTCAACCGTGCCCATTGCATGAGCATAGGAAATAAAATACATGAACTATTAGGTGATAGGATATTTGTAGATCAAAATAATCAAAATAATAAATAGGATATTTATAGATCAAAATAATAAATAGGATATTTGTAGATCAAAATAATAAATAGGATATTTATAGATCAAAATAATAAATAGGATATTTGTAGATCAAAATAATCAAAATAATAAATAGGATATTTGTAGATCAAAATAATCAAAATAATAAATAGGATATTTATAGATCAAAATAATAAATAGGATATTTGTAGATCAAAATAATAAATAGGATATTTATAGATCAAAATAATAAATAGGATATTTGTAGATCAAAATAATCAAAATAATAAATAGGATATTTGTAGATCAAAATAATAAATAGGATATTTATAGATCAAAATAATGAGTAGTACATTTTGCTAACTGTTCATCATGCTTAGCATTTTATATAAGGAAAACTGAGAGAAGATTAAATAAAATAATTTATGAACACAATTACAATAAAACAGTATAAATAGTGCTTTATTTAAACATTCAACAAGTTCTGAAAACTTCACTGGTTTTAAATTTGCTGTCCTAGATACAGCTGAATTTGGCCCTAGGGGTGGCTTTTAGAAAACTGAGCTTGAATATAGAGAGTTGTACTGGCAGCTGAAGTTGAAAGCAACCCCCCCCCCCCGGCAAAAATAAAAAAAAGTTTCTATTTCATCGATTTTAAAATTGAGAGCTGCAAAACTGTAATGGTTTGTCTAGGGGTTTTTTTGATATGCATAACAAAATAATATTTTTGACATTAACTCATTCCTTCAACAAATTTACTGTATTTTATTTCATTTTATTTTACATACATACAGGAATACATTTTTTTCAGTTCCAATAACATACAATATGTAACTTGAAAAAAGGTGGCTGTCTCTTTTAAATATTTTACATATCTGGGGCTGTGCTAGTTTATGTAATTATTTGATTCAATTTGAGGTTTGACTATTATTACTAACTGCTTATAAATGTAATGTTATTGAGCAGGTTTTAGTTCTGATGAACTCTTTTGGTTTCAAAGACGAAAATGCTGTTGGGTATTAAACGTGGATTTTAATACTTGTTTATTAAAGGCTTTTTTACACATGATTTCATCCAGTTTCTCTTCCTTTTTGGAGTCATTTCCAGCGCACTTAATTTAGTTTACAGTTTGGAAGGTATGCACTGCTACTTTCTTTTTTGGTTTGAATAACTAAATAAGAAGACTGTGTGCCTTCATCAACGAAAGGAGATAATTTTCCATTCTATTATTTAATAATGAAGCAACATACTTTATTCATGGCAATCTGAAATGCATTCTTTTTAGATGGTTATGCCAGCACTGGTAGTCCATATTACAGCGAAGAAATAAATATTCCTTTATTAAAAGCAGACCTCCCTTTATGCATGTATGTATGTATGTATTTATTTATATGTTTGTTTACTTATTTGTGCATTCATTCAATCATTCAGTTAGTTTAGCAGAGTAGAGCACTGATCCCAATGGACCAATTTCAGTCCTATGCCAGTACTACAAGTGCTTGGCTATCAAAGTATTGAACATTGTAATCAACATTAGGCAAGTCATCTTTCAGGAGCTAAGGCCGAGAAGATGATTTGTGTAATGTACTGAGTGAGTTGTGTGTAGACAACCTTTTCAAGGATCTTTCGCAAAGTGGGAAGAAATCAGAGTTGACACAGGAGGTAGGTTTTTGGGAAGGGGTTTATCTATAGCAGTTTTTCAAATGTTAAGCATTACATTTCATGTTCAGCTGTTAAAAAGTAAATGCTGTAAGAAAGGTCCACTAGAAGTCCTTAGATTTAGAAACTGGCCTTTTCACGTATTTTGGAGAAGGTTAAAGAGGGACCTGACAGGTCCAGAATAAACATTTCTTAGAGGATAATCTTTTCTGTAAGGCAAAAGGCAAGGCCTTATTTTTTTTTTTATTTGACTCTAAGATATAATTCTTGTGACTTGCTACACTATCTGTCCAAGGAGTATCATTGGTTAGTGTGTCTTCAGTTTTTCCGGGGTTCCTACTGAAGTTTCAAAAAGGCAATATCATTAATGCACACTGCCAAGAATCGAACAGGAGAACCTCTTGCTGTGAGGCAACAACACTTACCGCTGTACCACCACGGCTTCATATTACTTCATATTTTCAGTATGTATGTATGTATGTATAATTCACTAAGTTTCACACTTATTATACCCTTTATTTTATGCATAATTGTCATTAATTAATACAATGTATGGCCTCATTTTATTGCACCAATACATCTGAATATTCATTTACTGTGTTCAGAGTGTAACTTTTCCCTGTGTCTCTGCTGAACATGGGCCTACACAGCTGCATGTGCACACCAAATAAGTAATGATGAACCAAAGAGGATTGCTTGTGTCTATCAATGCATAGCCTGCTGAATGTTACTTTAATTAAACCAACATGTTATATTGTGCTTTGAATGAAAACTGAGTGGTTTGAAATTCACTACTTCATGCAAGTGATTGTAGAATATACTTCTCTTTTGTCCAGAATTTCACAGATTGTCCAGATTTTTGCCTCATATTTTGGTCTGTTCCTCATGAAATGTGTGGTTTTCTGGTAAATAATTGAGAATGAAGTCACTAAATCATGTCCTGCATTTGAGTTTCAAACATTATAGCCTTCAAAAATGCATACAAATGCAAAATCTGTTGTCCCATCAACTTTCTAAGTTTAGAAGAACAATATTTAAAACATGTCCCTGATTTGGGATGCTGTTCCCCATTACTTCTGTCTTTGTCAAGGATCTTGCACCCCAATCCATGGTTACTGGTGGCAAATTACCTGACTGGTGGCTTGTCTTATATGCTGCATCTACAAACTTCAGTGCCCCTTCCAGCATTGCAGAAAAAAGATAACTTCTTTATGAGGTGCCTCTGGAAGTTCTACTTGACAGATCTGATTTGTTTGTATTTGAATGAAACCCTTACTCAACTCCAGCATATCTACACAATCACATCCATACACACACACACACACACACACACACACACACACACACACACACACACACACACACACACACACACACACACACACAAATACATATTTGAAAGGAACCCTTACTCAACTCCAGCATATCTACATAATCACATACACATCCATACAGACATGCACACACACACACACACACACACACACACACACACACACACACACACACACACACACACACACACACACACACCTACATATTTGAAAGGAACCTTTACTCAACTCCAGCATATCTACATAATCACATACACACACATACACATCCACACACACACACACACACACACACACACACACACACACACACACACACAGACACACACACACGCTTCTTGTACTAGCCCATAATTTGTTAAATTTATCATGGAACAGCAAGGATGCATCCAGTCCCTAAGTTCAAAGAACATTTGTCTGAAGCTTTAGTACCTAGAGGGGTAAAGTGTATGCTGTCTGATGGCCTGCAGCACAGATTTGGAGGCCATCATAAAATGGAGGAGGGACTGAATAGTATTGAGGAAAGACTGCACAGACCTAGATCTAGTGAATGGATAGTAAATAAAAGAGTTGTTAATAACTAGAGAGCAATGACACGCTGTCTCTTAGCTGTCCTGTGCACAGTTTCATCGGTGTAGGCACTGCAGTTACCATGGCCAACTAACACTGGCTGTGTGCATAAAATATGTCATAAGTGAGGACCCAGCCAGTGTCGTATAAATCAGTTTTCAAGCCCAGATCTGTATTATGAGTTCCCATCCTCACTAATCTGAAAAAAGAGTGCACTAGGGGGACTTTCCCAAGAAATTCAGGGGCAGGCCAGTGCAGTGTATATAGTGAGAAATAGGAGTACAAGGCAGATCACATTTTACAAGCTACACAGCAGAGCCCTTGAGCGTTAGTCAAGCCCATCATAGCTGTTACACAGAACAGCCTGCATGAGCATAAGGAACCCAGCTGTAGCTTGTGGCCCATAAATTAAAATATCAGCAGAGACCTGGATGTACATTCTGTGTAGCAGTTTCTCATAACTTAGAGAAGAAGTGAACATCTGTAATCCTCTAAGGAAAACCACTTTGACCACTTCTATTATAATGCTGCATGACAGCAAACAACACGGCAGAGGTATATTAATGGTGAATAGTGGGAATGCTTTTAGTTTATACAGACTTTCAAAACCATTTTATCCTTCTTTGTAAATAATGGCTAAAGATTTCTGCTACTTAAAACAGTTTGCGCAGATGGTACTTTGGGGGATGGCCTGAATTCATACTGTGTCTGTATTAAGACTGTACACGCCTATGTTTATTTATTAGACTGCACCTTATTAAATTAATATACTCTTTATAAGTGCTGCAGTGAGAAATTTTTTCAAATAAATATATCACCTACATCTCACTGTCATTCAGAAAATTCTAGAGTTAGAAGCTATCTTTAAAGCAGCACTGAATGTTGTAGTAAGTATCTTCAAATAACGTGTATTAACCATGATGACTAATGTGAGTTATACTGAAGTAAGGGTCATTCATTTCAGGAAAGGTGAGCATTTATCTATCAGCTGACTTTCCATGCTATAAACTGCAAGGCTATGAATCCAAATCACAATAAACCTGAAGGAATACAAAAATACTGGTACACTGAACAAAGGATGAGGCAAATAGGAATTAGAATATGTGATTAACTATAGTCATTTTAAATTGGGCAAAGTGATCTGGACACCAGACCAAAGGCTGGAATATGTAGTGCTGCTGAGGTCTGCATACCACTCAGGCCATATACTTGTATCATGGTCTAGAGCTCACTCTTTGGAACCGTGCAGTGCAAAATCATACACACACACACACACACACACACACACACACACACACACACACACACACACACACACACACATATGCATGCATACACAGGCACATACATATACATGCACACCTGCACACTCACATATATAAATGAGTGTATATAGTGTGCACGGGTTAGTCCACCCCAAGGCACATATTTTGTAGGTATACGTGAACATGGCTGCACCAGATGCCACATGCACTCTGTCTTTCTGGACTAGTGGCCTTTGCCTCAGAATTCAGGGTACTTATAACCTGCAGGGCACATGTGCTGTGATACTGATCATCCTTAACCTGCATGGATGCTGCAGTGGTCACTGCATGTTTGAGAAACAGGGTACACAGATTGCCATGCTCTGCTTCGTGGCTAAATGTGTTTGACCTGATATTGCATTACACTGCTTTCTGGATCTTGGCATTCATTGTGGTGATGAAATGCATAGCATACTTTGCTCTGCACATTTCAGTCTCCAGACCACAACCACATACAGACAGGCATACAGTCTAAGTGGCCTTAGCAAGAGGAGCCCACTTGCCACTCTTTTTTACCTTCAGTAGGAGAGCAAGATTACCTCTGAACAAAGGCTGGCTTATTGAGGTAGTTTCTCTAAAAGTTAGGCACAGGAGAAACAAACACATGTTTAAGCTCCAATAAGGCCTTCCCCTTATCCTGAAGAGACTTAAACCAGCAGCTGCTTCCCCAAACAAAAGATTATTATCTAGAGGAGCATCCATCAACTTAGCCTTAATAATATCAGGTAAAGGCTGAAACCAAAGCCAAGAATACAACCTCATCAATAACCAAAAAGCAGCAGCCCTAGATGAGGCACCTGCTCTATCATAACTACATTTGATAGAATGATGAACTACCTGAGAGTAGGTCTCTAACAAAGAAAGAGCAGAATATTTACCCTCAGTCAGGAAATTCAGAAATAAGCTGACAAGCCTGAGAAAGGAGAGCTAACACATACCTGGACATATGGGTCTGATAATTAATAGACCTAATGGCCAGAGTAGATGAGGTATAAACCTTCTTACCTAGCCTTTCAGTGGTTCTGCTGTCTTTATCAGAAGGCAATAACCCGGGCAAAGGAAGCAATTGAGAGGGGTTTGTCAGAGGCTACAGACACCAAAGAGGGGTCAGCAGCATGACATTTGCACAAGAAACTGCAATCCTCAGGAACCCATAAAAGCTATCAGGCTTCTCGGGAGCAGGGGGTAAAGATTCAGGAGCTTTAGAGGCACTGGCAAAAGCATCCAACAAAGCAGCAAAAACAGGAGGAATAGCAGATCTCATAATACCTCTTATGAATGTCAGAAACCTTAGAACAATCCCATTTAAAAAATTCCACCATCCTAGAGATTTTGTCCCCAAAGAAAATTTCTTCAAAAGCAGTATCAGAACTATTAGATTCCTCCTCCTCTGACCCAAAATCCAAAGGAGAAGGAATTTGGATAGAATAAGTCAGGGATTCCTCATCATAATCTGACTCCTCCTCAAAAGAATCCTGTTCTCCGGGCCTTTTAAAATTTTTTCGGAATGCCCATGGATTGTTGGCTGGCAAACACCATTTTGGAATGCAAAGACGGAACACAAAAATACCTGTCTACAATAAGAGCTCTATGGTGAATGGTTCTCGCGTTAAAGAGGGCACAGAACTGGCAACGGGGGACGTCATGGTCTGGGCCTAAACAAGTGACACAATAAGAATGAAAGTCTTGTTTTGGGATCTGCTTTCCACAGGCGAGACAATTGTTAACTTTTTCGGATATCAGTTAGTGCAAGAAAAAAGGGCCCCCAACGGGGTACTTAGCTTTAGACGTTTTCAGCTGAAATTCAAACTCTGGTAGTGATCGACCAGCACTCTTGTGAACTGCTTCTGCTATGGTCTCCACGGCAAGAAAGACTGGTGTAATGATGTCGGCTGCCCTGCTTTACAGCACTGATAAACTGATGTCAGACTACAGGCGACAGCAGCCGATGCATAAAAAGATTGACTCTGGTATTCAGGCAGTCCGAGGGCTACCACAGCAGGGATAACAAACAGGTGATGACTGCAACAGTGAAACACGAAGACATCTATTAGATTCCTCCTCTCTGACCCAAAATCCAAAGGAGAAGGAATTTGTATACAATAAGTCAGGGATTCCTCATCATAATCCAACTCCTCCTTAGAAGAATCCTGTTCCTTGGGCCTTTTAAAAGGAGTAGAGGATCAAGGGGGAGCAGGAACAGAAACCCCGGAGGAGGTTTTAATGCCTTTAAAGCATTAAACAAACCCTGAGTAAAGGCTTGCCTCTCACTCTGTGGATCCCTTGGAGCTGGAGAAACATGCTTAGTTTTTTGTTTCTTTTTTAAAGGAATGTCTGCCTCTAAACTTAGAAGGCTCTGACCCAGGACGGCATTCAATAACTGTAGTAGGAACTTCCTCCCTAACTAGAATCTGTGGAACACCCCTAAGCCCCTCTGAAATAATCAACAGTGGTTCTCCCTGAACATCCGAAACAGATGTCTGCAAAGCCTCATCAGAAGTGTTGCAAGCCGCATCTTCACTGACCTCCAACCCGGTTGTAGCAGGGAAATCTGACAACAAGGCCAGGTGAGCCTCTGGGTTCTTGCTGATCTCAGGAGAAAAACCCTGCAGAGGCCGGACAGCGGAAGATTCAAGTCTGGATATTTTCACTTTCTTCTTTCCTTATGGCTGACTGTCGGGGCAGGAAGTTCCTTCCATTGTATCTTTAGTGAGATGCTTAAAGGCACTGGTTCTCAAGATACAAAGAAAGGGAAGAAAGACTACCATGAAGGGTTTTTGGTATGAATACCTGAAAAATCGAACAGGACATGTGGTTGTGGGAAGCTCCTAGGCAAAAAAGACACTTATCATGGCAGTCTTTATGGGGAATCTGTCTACTGCACTGGCATTTACTCTTCCTGGATGACATTAACCCCTAACAGCAACAAAAAAGCCAAGAAAAAAACAAAACCCAATGAGGTACTTATCTGCAATGGCTCAGACTTCAGAACAAGCCATAGGCATTCACCTGAGAATGAAAATGCATTAAAACTGGCAGGAAACAGATGCAGGGAAACAGACCGATGACCAGACTGGTGGCAAAGAAGTCCTCAGGATGGTACGCCTGAACGTCATCTTTATGCCCTATGCTATGTGACGAGTGTATGGGTGATGTTCGATGTATCTTAAAGCAACAGTAGGTTTTGGTATACTGGCCAGACATTGGACTTCCACAGCAGTGGACCCCATACATAAGGAATACTGCAGCAGTAAATGTAAGGACATCCTCTAACATCAAGAGTGAGGTCATTCTAAAGTCTAGGTACAGCTTCACTGAATGCCTGGTCTGTGAAAGAGCTATGATTCTGCAGAATCTTACAGCAATCCTAAGGGAAATGAGGAAAGAGACTTAGACATAATCATATCGCATGAATTA
>NC_056735.1:997063785-997073785 GCF_019279795.1 Protopterus annectens | reverse complement strand
TTTAGACACAAGCACATCTTTATGGCTGATGGGGATACCACCTGCAGATTGTAAGCATCTACCACCAGAATTCTAAATCATTCTCTAGGATGCATGCAGAGGAATACATCTACATCCCTGTGCCTAGAAATACCACTGAGTAGACACTTCTAATGCAAAGTTTTCACTATACAGCAGGTTCTCCTTCCATTACAGATGTTGTAGATTGCACACACTTAGCAGTATATGCACCTAGCACAGCTGATGCTGCACCCTACTTCAAGGCATGTAAGTGCACAATCCATAGACTGTTGGGCATGCATACTCTTCCACAGAATGGCCTCATGTTATGTGAGCACACCATCAGCAGCTCCGCCTAGCATACCACATGCCCCAGGAGGCAGGGCTTCAGCATGTTAAAAACATTGTTTTGCTGACAACGTGTGTATAGAGATCCTCTGATGGTGCCATATCCATTGTCAGGGACAACACTCATTATTATATTGCTGGATGTCCCTGCCCTGTTATCACCTATGTGTTCTAGGTTCGATCTCACACTCGTCATCACTGACATCATGCACAGATAAGGCATTTGTGCCAACTGTAGAATGTTTGCCCCCAGTGCCTACATCTGACTCTGCAAGCACAAACTATCATGATACTGTTACCCTTATATTCTGTAAAGGCATCAAAGTTCAAAGTTTTACAGCCTCAAGTTCCCATGTCTTGGCTGTTCTGCCTCACTATGCAGGGCAATTGGAGTTAATGGAGAGGCACATATGGAATCTACATAAAATTTTCTGTGGAAATTAGAAATATGTTACCTTTACACTCAACATACAAATAAAATAACCTAAAAAAAAAACATGTAAGTGACTCACTGGTTGCGGTTACCTCTGTAAATGTGAACCTGTTGTAATAACTTCATATTTTACAAGTAGTGGGTATACTTTATTACAGATATAAATGGCAATACTGTATTGAAAAGTAACGTACCTGAAGGCAAAGGAGGCCCAGTATCAATATTATGCATAGAGGCATCCTACACAAGGGAGACTAACACCTGCTCATCCATAAGGGTTAATGCAAATGAGAGCACAGTGTATCCAATTTGTTTAAGCAGGCAGCTCTCCCTTGCATTGTTCATAGTTTTAGCCTGCATGCCAAAAACACATCTAAAGCACTGTGATTTTGCCCACTCATGTCCCCTGTCTCATCTCACCTTTGATCTTTCCTATCACGATCATGTTGTGGCCCAGTAGGAGAGCCACATCTGTCTGCATAGCATTGTGGAAAACAAAGTGGCCCCATTAGACAGCCCAATCTGTCTGTAAACCATAATAGGATCATGTTTTCCTGTTTGGTATATTTAAGTGTCCATTTACTGGTGCCTGCCATTACCCTGTTCTGACAAAGTACAAAACGTAAAACTTAGAATCCTAACATAAGCCATCTTTAGGGATGCCACGTTATATCTGGTAGCCTACATTGATATGTCATTGACAGCAAAACATGTTCCTTCTTCTGTCTTACAAAATGCAATACCAACCCTCTTATTAATGTCCATCCTAGAGAAGTGAATTGTGGTGTGTTCTGGAATTAATTAGATTAATGAGCAGTGGTCTGCATCCAACTTTAATGATAAGCAATGACAGCATTTTGTGTTTCTTCTTTTTTAATCACACCCCAGCATATGAAACTGTAGCACTGCAGTAAGTGTGAGAGACATACCTCTCATCCTCTTAGTGCAAGCAATCTGGCCAAATCCTGACAAAATAGGGAGACAAAGGCACAAAAATAGAGACAGAGTTTAAATAAGGCTCTTATAAACATAGAAAGTTGCTAGAGTAGCAGGGCCTGTGTTAAAAACTGAAATGTATGTCATTGTTTGGTGACTCAGATCATCCCAGTGGCTTATTAGAAAACCACAAATTTATGAGGAACAGACCAAAAATATCAGGCAAAAATCTGGACATTCTGCGAAAATCCGGACTGCATGCCAAATGACTACCTGTAAACTGTGCATGCACATTGGACAACTGCATGAAGTGTTAGTGTGTGAAATAAAACATTCAAAGTTACATTGGACATACCATTCTAGAGATATCCGAATTACTTCCTCTGTACTACTGTTTTTTTGTTTATAGGGAACTATTCCTAAAGCACATCTGTGCAGTATGTGAGATCTACTCCAACAGACTCAAGATTATCACTGACACATGCTGCGGGTAAATCAAGTTATAAGTGCCACCCTTTTAAACATGGTGGGCAGTGCTGGAGGAGGGAACTAATGGTATACCAAATATTTCACATACCGAAAAATATTACACTGTGCTGCATTTTATTGTATACAATAATTTGGTTTCACTTTAATTTGTTGACTGATGTAGAGCACTGATCTTTCTAGATGATTTATAGGCTCAGCCAACT
The DNA here is from genome assembly GCF_019279795.1 of Protopterus annectens. Taxonomy (NCBI): domain Eukaryota; kingdom Metazoa; phylum Chordata; order Ceratodontiformes; family Protopteridae; genus Protopterus; species Protopterus annectens. The sequence continues at coordinate 997,071,376 of NC_056735.1, read as the reverse complement.
GAACCAAACTAAAATGATTGCAGTGAACATTAAATAAATCTGAAAACAGGCATTACATTCAATTACACAACAAACAAGTCGTTAAGTAGTTACAGGATTTATATTCTTCAGTAAAAGAACAAACATAGTGTTGAATGTTTATAAAATTTATATTCCACAGAAAGAGATGCAAAAGAGATGCAAAAGAGATATGAAACACTAAAAAGTCCAGGATAATGAAGTTCTTCTGAAAGTGAGAGAGAGAAGGACCAAGAAATCCACCATATTGAGAACCTCATTTTATGCAAGCTTTGCTTGACAGGCACTCTCATTTCCCTGATCTTGTATTTGTGTAATTATATAGTCAGGAGTGTATTATACCACTGATGTTCACTGTTTAATATTAGGTATACATTGGGTGTATGATAGCCTCTCACCACACTGCATGGGCACACATGTGCTCAAAGATGTTCACAGTTCTCTGGTTACTCTGGGGGCATCACAGCCTTTCATCATGCTACATGGGCACATATGTGCTTAATGACATTCATGGTTCTCTGGTTACATTTTGTGTGTGACAGCCTTTCACTAAGCTTCATGGGCCAATATATAATGAATGATGTTCACCATTATCTGGTTGGAGTACTATAGGTGGATGGTGGTATGTTATGCCACCACATGGGGACACAAAAGCTTACCGGTATTCACAGCTCTCTGGTAAGGGACCACTGGGCATTCAGTGGTTTGTCATGGCACTGCATGATCACACATGCTCACTGATGTTCACGCTTCTCTAGTAAGAGTGCATCAGGTGTGCAGGGTGTGTTCTGCCACTGGATAGGTTCACATATGACTAATGATGTTCATGGCCTTGCAGTAGAAGTGTAGTGAGTGTGCAGTGGGCTGTAATGGCACTGTAAGTGAGCACACATGCTCAGTGATATTCACAGCTCCCTGGTACGGGTGCATAATGTGTGCCAGAGTGTGTTATTGTGTTGCATAACTACACACGTGCTCAGTGATTTCGCTGCTTTTTGGTAGGTATGCATTGGATTTCTGCTGATCTGTCCTTATTCTGCATGGCCATACACATGCACAATGATGGCTTTCATAGATGTGCCCTGGGTGTGTAATGGCCCATTGTGGTGATGCATCAGCATACATGGGCTTAGTGATTTTCTCTTTCCTCTGGTAGGGCTGCATTATGTGTTCAGTGGCTCTTTGTAGAAGTTAATGGGTGCACATGTGCTCAGCGATGTTCATGATCCTCTTGTAGGGGAGCATAAGGTGTTCAGTTGCTCTTTGTGGAATTAACTGGGCACACGTGCTCAGTGAAATTCATGGTCCTCTGGTAGAGGAGCGTTAGGTATGCAGTGGCTCTTTGTGGATGTTCATGGGCACACATGCTCAGTGATGTTCATGGTCCTCTGATAAGGGGTGCATTAGATGTGCAGTGGCTACTTGTGGAAGTTCTTGGGCACACATGTTCTCAGTGATGTTCATGATCCTCTGGTAGGGGTGCATTAGCTGTTCAGTGGCTCTCTGCAGAACTGCATGGGCACACACATGCTCAGTGGTGTTCATGGTCCTCTGGTACAAGAGCATCAGATATGCTGAGGCTTGTGGGTACAACATGCTCAGTAACACTCACATTTGCCTGCTCAGTGTTTGTCAGTTACATCAGGGCATGTCATTTTGATTACATGAATGATTTTACATAGTTTGTTTTGTTATGTAATGTAGCTCTGTACCACATATGTAGTTGCATGCATCTATGGGAAATAGATTTATATGTGTGCAGATAACTGATAAATATGCCAATTTGCAATTTTCACTTATTTGCATAAGGAATTGTGCTCACTTGCATATCATATTTTAACAGTAATGCATACATCCATTGTTTCACTTAGAATGTCATGTACAGATTAATCTGGGAAAGACAAAAAAAGGTTTTCAAAACAATGTTAGGCTATACTTGGCTGTATGTTTACATCATATCATTATCAGGTATTTTCATTAGCACATTTTAGTGTGCCACATTATGGAAGTCATGGTGCATTTTGAATTCATGCTTATAGGTATGTGTCATTAAACCCACCTCATGTGGGTGTAACATGTGAAAACCATGTTGCTGGATGGATTATGCATTTATGTCAAATGTAGACATATCTGTGTTTCTAAAAGTATGTGATGACATCAGACTGCACTGGCAATGTAGTGTGATGAAGCCAAAACTATGGCCCATGAGACCCGAATTTCAATACTGGCTTTAGTGTTTAATGGTGTGGGTAAGGGAGGATGTGTGTATGCCCATCCTGATGGGCAGCAGAGAGAGCTATGTTGTTTGATTTTCTTGGTGGAGATCAGGGAAATAACCATGCAGTGTTGCTTGTGGATGGGTGAGACAGTCTTGCTAGTGTTAATCCTTTGTGAAAGTGAGGGGATGTCTAGTGTTGATGCCTACTGTATGTCACACCCATTGGGCCTAAATGGGTACGTGCAGGAACTACGCTGTAATAGAAAAACAACCTTGGCCAGAAATACAGTTTTGTAGGTTCATAGGTAAGTACTAGGCTAGCTGCCATTGTGTGCCATTTTAAGCCCAGCCAATTTCCCGTGAAGGTGAGACTCAAACCCTGTACCTTGTATTTTTGAAATAAACACCTTAACCATTATAGCAACCCCCATCAATGTTGTCATTTTGTCTTTCACTCACATAAGTAAATACTCGACTATCTGTTTGCAGACTGTTACAAGCCTAGGCAATAACCAGAGGTTAGAATTAAACCCTCTGTCTTGTATCTATGTAGTAAAAACCTTAACCATAATGCCAACTGCATCTCATATGGGTATAATACTGCCCCAGGTGCCTCAACCTCTTACCAGCCCTGAGCATGGGAGAAGCCATGGCAGAAGGTGACAGTCAGCTGTGTGTAGCCAAAAAGAGGTAGGAAAAGCATAAGCCGATATCAGAGACAGTGTGGGATGTGCATGATCACACATATCATGTCAGGGTACATATCTTCACATGACCATTTCCATTAGGCTGCTTGACACATAAGTTCATACACACACACACACACACACACACACACACACACACACACACACACACACACACCCATACACACATATGTGATGAATTAGTAACCATTTTGTGGGCAAACATTATGTTGCACACACGGCTATACAATATGTATCTGTCTCAACACACATACACACACACACACACACACACACACACACACACACACACACACACACACACACACACACACACACACACACGCGTGCGCACACATATATAGTTTCAGTAGGACACCAACACAAAAGTTCAATCAGAGTTGCACAGCAAGGGAAGGAACAGGAAACGGTGGCAACTCTGACACAGTCAGTGTTGTGGAGTGATAGGCCAGTGAGTTCCCATATGAAAGAGCAATGGATGACACAAGATGAAGCAGAAGAGAATATGTCACAGGAAGATGTTTTCGATCTTTCTGTAGAATGCTGACATGAAATGGAGAATAAAGAATGTGACTTCAATTAAGAATGAATAGCTCTAAAGAAAGAGTTGTTTGATTTAATAGAGATGGATATATATGTTAAGATTGATGAAAAAAACAGATTACAGAAAGTCAGTAAAACCCAAAATGTTAGAAGTCTGATAAAACAAACGAGCACACTAATCAAGACTGTTAAGTGAAATTCATGTGATATAACAGAAGGAAATAGGATACATTACTGTGCAGCTAAACTAATAACAGATAAAGTCTTACCACAAAAATAGAGCAATAAGGGAAAGGAAGGGATGAAATAAAATGCAAACATGGAAATATCAAATACAAAAAACTATAAAGCAATTAAGACAAAAAGTGTCACTGTTAGAAGAGTATAAATGAGGGAACGGATCAACAAAAACACTTAGACAGACATGATAAAAGCAATGTGCAGTATTCGAACAGACCAGGATTTACTGTGCACTACTGCAAATAATAAACTAACGATATCTGCACATGCATAAAACTTAGAAAGATATACAGATAAATATAAAGAAAAATACAAAACAAGCAATTAATTGAATCCACAAAAGTTTTACAGAGAATTGGGAAACAAACCAAAAGGAATAGAAACACCACCCAAAAAAGAAGAAATAGACACACTTTGGATAAATATCAATGAAGACCCCGTGGAACATAACAATGGTGCTGAATGGATAAAATAAGTAAAAGAAACAGTAAGAAGGTCAAATGTACAGGATATGAAATGGGATGACATAGCCACAGAAACTGAAACAAAAGGAAAAAAGATCCTAATTGGAAAACTCCAATCCCAGATACAGCACCTAACTTCTGGCTAAAAGTATTAACATCTTTACATGAAGATTTAGACCTGAGTAAGAACTACTTGTATGTACACCTTGAACATAACACAAACCTGGATAACAACAAGAAAAAAAGATACTCCTCCTTAGGAGTGAACCTGCAAGGTGTCCTAAAAACTGCAGCACAACAAATTGCTTTCCAAAAATGTATAAACTGTATACTGGAACTGATACTGACAGAGTTTTTAGTCATTTAGAGGAAAACTCAATCATGACAATATAAAAAAGGGGTAACAAAAGAAAGTCATATGGAACAAAGGATCATTTGTTGTTAAATAAAGTCAGAATGGAGAACTGGAAAAAGGGGAAAAAATCCAAGTATGGCATGGATAGATTAAAAAAAGCATTTGACAGCATTCCACATTCATGGATAAAGGAGTGCTTACAGATGTATAAAATACAGGTTTATATTAAAATCGCAAAACCTCACTTATGCGAATATGGAAACGTCGACACATATATAGCAAACCGCAAAAACACTGAACGTCCTGGAGTGCAAAATTCGAAATGTCGAATCGGCATAGTTGGCCCTTATCTTGTATAGCTCCCTAATGTAAATGTGCAATAGTTATGGACCTTAGGGTTAGGGTGCAGGTTAAGGTAAGTGCATACATAGTAATACATGCAACCTTTACTTTAGGGTTAGAAGTAGGGTTATGTTAAATGTATGTATAGTAATATAGTTGTGTAGCTGAATGTATACATAATTTATACTTTTCCTGTAGTTGGGTGTTGTTTGTTTATAGTTAGATACATTTGTGTGTAGTGGATGTTTGATTAGGATATGAGATATATGGGTGAAGTGTAGATATGGGGAAGTGTGGATTATTTATTTTATTTGGGTAGGTAGTACGAAGCAGGCGGTGGGGTTGGCCAACTATGCCGATTCGACATTTCTAACTTTGCGCTTCAGGACGTTCAGTGTTTTCACGGTTCGCTATATATGCGTTGACATTTCCATATTCGCATAAGTGAGGTTTCGCGATTTTAATATAGACCCTAAAATACACCCTGTTTTGATCGATTACATTACAGTCACCATGAAACAGTGGCAAACCACTTTGCAGCTAAGCCATGATAAAGGACAAGTTACTAGCTCAAGAACAATAATTCAAAGGGGGATATTCCAGGTTGACTCCTTGTCACCGTTGCTTTTGTGTCTTACCCATAACCCATTAAGCTGTTCACTTAGCAGATTAGGTCATGGTTACAATTTGGCTCCTAGACAACAAGTCAAGTAAAGTGTAAAGACTTCTCATCTTCTTTTTGTGGATGATTTAAAACTGTATATTTCATTAGATGAGGAACTGAAAGCACAACTTGAAGTGGTCAAAACTTTTGCAGATGATATAAGAATGTAATTTGGTCTTGATAAATGAGCAACAGCAACTTTTAAAGCAGGAAAGCTGCAGAACCAAGAAAATATCAGTCTGGGACAGGAATGTGATAGTAAGAACTTGAGTAGGAGGGAATGTATAAATATTCGGGAATTGAGGAAGGATCAACAATAAATCATGAACAAATGCAAACAAAACTTAGTAAGAAATATTTTAGAAGACTAAAATTAACACTGAAAACAGCCCTGACATTTAGGAACAAGTCCAAGCTATAAACCAGTTTGGTCTTCCTGTTCTAACTTACACTTATTCGATCAGTTGGACAGGAAGATAAGAAAAATTCTTCATGCTTATCAAATGACTTATAAAGATTATATATTCCCCATTCTGAAGGAGGTATGGGCCTCCTCAAAAATGATTACATGTCTAGGTCTGGAGTCATAGGACTGCATGCATATCTGCTGAACTCACAAGATCCAAACATAATTAAAGTTTTAAAACATGAGGAAAACAAGTCTAAGATGACTTCCCTGCTTAGGTTTGCAGAAACATAGTGTCAAGCAGGAATGGAAATCAAACCAGAAGACAAAAATCAGGAAGCAACTAAATGTGCCAAAAAAAAAAAAAAAAAAAAAGAACAAAAGGTGAAGGATCAGATGAGAAGGCAAGAAATGTGAAAGATGCTTAAATATAGTTACACGTTCAGAAAACTCCAGGAATGGTTAGGAAGAGGTGAATTTAAACCCAAAGATGAATCATTAATATTGGCAGTCCAGGAAAGTGGACTATGTACATGTGCCATTGAACATGCAGGAGAAACAGACAAAGGCAGGTTTTGTAAAACAGAATTGGAAACAATTCCACATTTTTTTGCTGGGTGTGATATACTAATGGCAGAGGGCCTATATTCTGAAAGGCAAAATAATGTGGCAAGACTGTTGCTTTGGGGGATTATGCAAACATTACAATACTGAAGTAGCTGAGAAGTACTGGAAACATGAGCCACAAAGTATTATGGAGCATGATGAAGTTTATATCGCGTGGGATCAACCATTACCAACAGTTCAAAAACCAGATGTGAGAAAAACAGACACAGTAGTCCATGAAACGAAGTCAAAAGTAGCATTGCTCACTGAAATTGCTAAATGTAGTGACTACAGTGTCTTATGTACAGAGACACAAAGTCACAAAATAGCAGGATTTGTGGGCAGAAATGAGGCCAATGTGGAAGAAGGATACCCAGACAGTTCCAACAATAGTAGAAGCTATGGGTCTCATAAAAAGGAATTTACAGTCATACTTAGATATGCTACCGATGCATGTAACTCCATGTGAATTGCAGGAGTCGATTCTGAGTACATTGAGGATGTTCCAAAGAGCAATTTAGCTAATGTCAAAGACTGAAACAATACTAATTTTATGAACGTTAATCATATGTTGACTTAGGGTCCATTCACATCATGGTATTAGAAACCCAAAAGACTTGGAGAAATTAAACCAGAGCAGAATAGATAGATATATTTATATATTCAGTATCCTTCCATGAAGTGTCTGAGGACTGGACGATAAATATTTTGTATGTGCAAGGAGTAGGACGTTGGCAAATTGTGCTAACTGGATGCTCACCCCCTTAACAGCGCTGGCAGGGACTGTCAATGTGATAACAAGAAGGAGAGCAATGGCTGCTTTAGAGAGAAGCAATCTGAAGAATAACACCTAGCACATCTTTTTAGCCCCCAGAAAATAAGGAATGCCATGCTGATCCTCTAAAAGAAAATACAGATACACTGGAAAACACAAAAGGTATTACTTCATATCTATGCTCCAGTGTCTTTGTGTCTTCATAATTAAAGATACAACTTGATACGGTTTTAGGAATGTGTTACAAGACAAC